>NC_139045.1:56141467-56328967 GCF_965140915.1 Aythya marila | reverse complement strand
ACAAGATAATTCAGTTTATTTTTATTTCTTTTTATAATAAAAAGATCCAGTAAATGCTTTCAGGCTAAGAGTAACACTATGGATTTCTATTGTTACTATTATAACTGCTTATTTTTAGTTTAGAGTTTAATTTAATTGTGACATTTTTATCTGGTTTATTGTGTTTCTCCATTTTCCCTGTAGCCTTTTCAGCTTTTATGAATGAGAATAATTATCTGTTCTGATCTAATACAAACACAAGGGTCAGTGAAGCACACATACATTAAATGCTTTTGTTACTTGTTTTTTGTTTCATTCAGCTGTACAATATAATTTCAAATTTCTGATGTGTTATTATTTAGATGTTGTAATAAGCCAGCACTACAGTTTTTCTGTTACTTAAGTTTGATTTCTTCTAATAATTATGAGTCTTCTTGTTTGAAGATATACATAGACGTTATAGATGATTATGTTTACTTTCCTAAAATGATATAAATGGTGCATTTTTTCTCCTCAGAAATAATGAAGAAGATGAGGGAATTTCAGGGACACAGCCAGGTTTCAAAATATCTATGAAAGCTAATTTTGTGTATGTATGGCCTACCTACAGATTTTTTATTTATATGTATTTTCTGATCTGCTATAATCTGGTCACATATGAAACAGAAGACAGAAACAGACTTTGGCCATCCCACACGGAGAAAAAATAAATAAATAAATAAAAACATAGAAAAAAAAATATATCCTGGTCATGCAAAAATCCTTTATAATTATGGTTATGAAATTTAGGATTGCAGGTTTCAGGTTGGAAGGGAAAATATGACCAGCTGTGACCAAATAAAAGGAAATCTAGAGTTTCTGTATTTAATGGTAGTTTGTTTCTATTTAAGTATTTTTAATGCCAGTATGATCCAGAAAGGTGCAAATCTGTCCTGTTAATTTATCATTTATGACGTTCCTATGATTTACTTTGTACTAATAGCCAATCTACATGTAGTAGTTGTCTTAGGCTGTACACTTTTAGGGTTCAGAGATAGTATTGAATGCTTTGTGTAGTAACTATGTTCTAAAATTAAAAGATGTTTATGCTGAGTTTATTCATGGACAAATTGAGTTGTAAGTATCCTTAACCTTACCAGCTACGGAGTAATGGTATTAGTATTGGTCCTAAATAATGATTATTATCTCTAGAATAGTTTCATTATTTATTTCCTTAAGTTACAAGACTTTAACCAAACCTAGAAAAATGGTAATAACGTGATATCAAGATCATAGACATAAATATAAATTTTGGAAAAAAAAATAAAATATAACAATTTATGTAATTAATCCTTCCTCCTTTCATGCAGAGAGCTGTTTTTTTTTGTCTTTGTTTTTGTTTTTTTTCAGTTAAATATATTCATTGTCAAAATTATTTACTGTGTTTTTACCAGGAGTAAATATTGACCTTTAACTTGCTTTAAAACTAGGTTTCCTGCAAGATTCTAAAATTCAAAATCCAAAATATGTTGAGCAATGCTTTAGTAAATTAATTTGCATTTGTAAACCCAAAGCTGATTTTCTTCTCACATTCTTTAATATTTGGTTTTAATCAATATTTTCAAAAATGTATATCTATGTTACATTATTAATGTGAAGAAAATACAACAGATGATAGAATGAAGATTACCTGATTCACTTAAATGAGAATATTTTTATAGGAAGTATTTATATCTGTTCAACGTCTATATAAATTATTGTTTGCAATAATAATTATGAAAAAAAAAATTAAATGATTCAAGGATACAGACGTGAATTTAAACTATATTTTATACAAAAATTACATACCTTTGACGTTACTCATTAAGCGATGATTAATGGTAAAACACAGCTGAAGTTGCCCCTTGATAATTTCCAAAATAGAATAGTTGATAAACAGCTGCCATCGATAATTTGCAACCAAGTTCTTGCTTATACACATCACAATAATTTTTTCCAGACATGCAATATTCATATGAATATGAATTTCAGCTATTGCATTAGAGGACTGTGAAATTTGAGAGAATCACAGAATCACAGAATTTCTAGGTTGGAAGAGACCTCAAGATCATCGAGTCCAACCTCTGACATAACGCTAACAGTCCCCACTAAACCATATCCCTAAGCTCTACATCTAAACGTCTTTTAAAGACTTCCAGGGATGGTGACTCCACCACTTCCCTGGGCAGCCTGTTCCAATGTCTAACAAAGAATTTTTCTAAGAAGAATTTGTAAATTTCTCCCATCATTTGGGAAACATTACAGTTTGTGTCTGTCCAGCTGTTATTTCAACATACACAAAATTGGAACAGATTGTCTATTGCTTTACTTGAGCAGAGTGCCTGTAAACCATCATAATATATGTATTCTTCTGCAAAAAATCATGACAGATTGAAGTTCTTTTCCATCCATTCATTCACTTGTTATTTTTGTAAATATCTTCCTACTGAGTGCATTAATTTATTTCTTGATATCAACTATAACATTTCATTATGTCTAGTGTTCAAATCAGAGGTGACTGATATTCCCAGTTAAAATATTGTAAATTTCAGTCCTTAGGTTTGAGAAACTGAATAAGTTATCTCAAGTAATCCCATCAAAATTTATCTCGTAAAAACAACTGAAAATTCACAGAAGCACCTGCAACTGATATAGCTCTTATTTTACAGTGGTTCATACTACTTTAATGAGAGTTCAGCCTTCATTTCCAATAAAAGCTCTTCAATCAGAGACTTTTTTTTTTTTTTTACTTTTCTAATGTCATCGCCTTACATTTCTGTATAGTTGTTGCACATATCATTAATAAGCATTATGTGATGTCTATTCTTTGTTATTATTATTTTTCAGAGTGTGCTTACATATTTGCCTTCATTTTCATTTTGCCCCTCCTTAGCTTAAGATGGCTTTTTTTTTTTATTTTCTTCTTCCACTAGTTCCCCATCTTCCCCCCCCCCCTCCTCTTGCCTCCTTTCCTCTCCTCTCCCCTCTTCTTTTTTTTATTCAGTCCTTTTAGGCAATCCCTATATGTTCAAAACTCAATAAAATAAATGAGAAAACACAAACTGTTAAAATTGGGGAAGTACTGAGGGTCATCGCTTCTCCAGACAATGCAGACAAGTTCCTATACTTTTTTTTGTTTTTTTCAAGTCAGGCAATAATTAATCACTCAGTTTTGAACCAAACTTTTTTTCTATAGATACACAATGAATAATAGTCTTAAATGAACTGTCTGGAGGCAGAGAAGCAATTTTTTAATTTTTTTTTTTTTTTTTTTTTTTTTTTTTGTCAAATTCAGACTGTTCACAAGAGGTGTTAAGCACCTTTCAATAGCTCTTAACTTTTATCATGAACAGTAGACACTCTGTGTTTGCACAGAGAGGATTGCACAGTAAAGAATATTATGTACATCAATATCCACATGTTGTTTCTCACCAAGTCTTCTCTTGAATTAAATACAATGAAAATTTCAAGGAAAAAGCAAATAAGCAAAAAATGCACACACAACAAAACACAGATTTAAGATATATTGACATGTTTTCTACTTTTTTGTTTGAGAGTTTGGAAGTTTTTGTCACAATTGAGTCATTCCTGCATTTTCACATACCATCTTTTTATTTTCAGGCTATCAGAAAATAGGCATATGAAGATACAGAAAACAGATACAAAGCAAATAGTTTGCAAGATAAATGTTCAATGTACACTTGGATGATACTTCACCACAAGGCAGGAGTACTGGTATAACTACAACCTGTTTGCATTGAGCATTTTGTTTGTATCACAGCATCCCCTGAAAACATTCTAAATTTCCTTTGGTTACAAAATATCAACATGTACTTAAACTGGTAGAGAATACTATATAACATGGATCTGAGTGACTAAGAGAACCTCAGATATTTTTAAGAGTAACTGGGTTCAGAGGTATGCCCTGTTGACTTAGCTGGCATTTCTTATAAATGACATTTTTATTATATTTTATTTTTTAGAATAATAATAACCACAGATTTTTTTTTTTTTTTTTTTTTTTTTTTTGTGTGTGTGTGTGTGTGTGTGTGTGTGGTAGTGGTGGTGGATTTTTTTGTTTGTTTCTTTGTTTCTTTGGTTTTTGGTTTTGGCTTGGTTTGTTTTGGTTTTTGTTTGTTTGTTTTTGAAATCAAGCAGAGACAAACTCACATATGCGTTTATGAAAACACGGAAGTTTTCCTGCACATAGTTGTAGGAAGAGATATGAGAGATATCTCTGATATGAGAATTGTATTGGGTTTATGTGGCAAGGTTTTGGTAGTAGGGGGCTGCAGGAATGGCATCTGTGAGAAAAATCCAGAAGCTGCCACACATTAGGTAAGGGCCAGTTTCAGCCAGCTCCAAAATGATCCACCGCTGCCCAAAGCCAATTCAATAAGCGATGTTGTTTGCGCCTCTGTGAGACCATATTTAAGAAAAGGGAAAAATCTGCTGCACAACAGCAGCTGAGAGAGTGAAGAGTGAGAAGTGGCCTTGCAGGCACCAAGGTCAATGAAGAATGAGGGGGAGGAAATGCTCCAGTTGCCAGAGTTGAAGTTCCCCTGTGGCCTATGGAGAGGTCCATGGTGGGTTGTCACCCTGCAGCCCATGGTGTACCATTTGGAGCAGATCTCCACACTACAGCCTGTGGAGGAGCCCAAGGCAGAACAGGTTAATCTGGCATGAAGGATGCTGTGGCCTATGAATAGCGCCTGCCAAAGTGGGACAGACCTGTAGTCCCTGGAGTGAAAAGCATGCAGGAGCAGGGGATCTGGGGGGAGCTGCCACCCATGGCAGACCCATGTTGGAGAATTTTGCTCGTGACGAATGGCCCCCGTGGTACAGACCCGTATTTGGAGCAGCTCTTGAAGAGTTGCTGTGTGTGTGAAGCCCACAGAGGATCAGGTCGGGAAAGACAGCATCCCATGGGATGGACCCCACACTGGAACAGGGGAAGAGAATGACCATGAAAGATAGACAGAGACAAAGCTTTATGGACTGACCACAGCCCCCATTCCCCTTTCTGCTGCATCACTCAGGGAGAGGAAGTAGAAGAGGGTGGAAGAGGGGGAAAGTGGTTTAGTTTGTTTTTAGTTTCTCACTGCTCTAGCTTGTTAGCAATAGGTAATACACCACATTAATCTCCCTAGGCTGAGTCTGTTTGGCCTGTGACGATGACTGAGAGATCTCCCTGTCCTTATCTCAGCCCTTGAGCCCTTTTCATCATATTTTCTCTCCCCTTTCTTCTCTGTGAGGAGGGAGAGTGAGAGAGTGGTTGTGGTAGATCTCAGCTGCCCAGCTGGGTAAAACCACCATAAGAATATAGCTTTAAAATTGAATTCAAAGTGCTTTTGCTATGGAATTTGACTGTTATTTACAGAAGCTCTAAGTCTTAATATAATTGGGCAAATCTCTCCCCTAAGACACTGCAATTCGACTTGTGTTTATGTTGCACATTTAACGTGATTTTTAAAAGTTTTATCTGAAAGATATATGCAATTGATGAAAAACATTCAAACTATAGCCTAAGAAGCAAGTTTTCATTTGTTTGTTTGTTTTTTGAACAATATTTTTCACTATAACAGATTGTGGTTTTCTCTGTAGCCAGTGTTAACATTTGTTTGAAAATATTTTTTTCAGCTTTTGCAGATCATCTGAAAGAAACAGTACTTGCTTAACTTGTAGTAATTTACATTACTTAGGATCAAAAGTCAGGTTAGAATAACACATGTAAAGGGGAATTGGAGAGTTTCAGAGTTTTCAGAAGAAAGTAAACACTTTTGGCCTAAGAAGTGCCAAAAACAGTTGGATACTAAGAAGGTACTGTAGGAGAGTACCACGTGGCTGCTCCACTCTATCACTCTTTGCTAGTGGACATTGCCAGAGTCAGCATAAGAAACCTTTCACTAGATTAACTTTTCACCTGACAGTGTACAGCTGTTCTTCAGTTTTTACACTCATCTTTATTAAGGCCATGTGTGAGCAAAAGGTGAGTAAAGATAGCAACCAGTCCATTATCAGGCGTTACAGGTAGAACAGGTGACAGGCAAAGACAGGTGATCAGGCAAAACAAATAAACAAACAAAAAATGAGTACAAGTGCTAAGTCTGTGTACTCAGGCCAGGCACTTAGAGAGAGACACAGAAATAATAATGTTTTCTCTCTTCATTCCATGCTGCGTTGAAATCAAATGTACCTCTGAATTCCTTTTGGCATCATTTTGATAAAGATACAAAGACAAATATGCATGCATTCACAGGGACAAATATAAAAAAAATAAAGGAAATATTTAAAAAAAATAAAGAAAAAAAAGAAAGAGAAGTTTTAAAGGTGAGCAATATATATATTTTTTTTTCATGTAGGAGCTATTTTTGTCTTGTAACACAGAACAAGAGTTTGTACTACATACTGACTTTTTTTTTTCTTTAAAAATAAACTGTATCTCAGCAACAGCACATGTACCATGGGTTGTTACAGGTGCTATGTCCCTTCTCCCTTATTTTTTCATTTCAGAGTAAATAAGTATTTAGGGCATCATAGAGTGAACCATTTAACATCTCTGTAGCTCATTTGTTTCCAACTTCATCCCAAGAGATTTGGGGGGATTTGTAATAAGAAAATAGATAATTTCAACTTGAAAAAAAATAAGTGGGGGAGGGGAGTGTCTTTTTTTTTTTTTCCTTAAAGCCGTTCTATCCAGTACATTAAAAAGTCAGTTATTGCATAATGGAGAGAATCTAAAACATTTATATACATTAGAAATAAGCATTTGAACTGATTCCTCCATTATTCTTGCATATTAAGGTGTATCTTTATTAATGTTTTCATGAATATAGTCAGTTACAAAGAGTTGATTATCAAATAGAAAATTAGTCAGATGCTCTTATAAAATTATTTAGATTTTGGCATTCTACAAAACAAAACAAAACAAAACTTACAAAAACAACTTACATTTAAAATTTAAAATGCAGTTTCCTCAGTTTGGGCTTCTTGGACAAACTTCCCCACTGACATTCATAATGTTCAGAATCTCTAAGAGAAAAGGTGAAAAAGTGATTAATACAAAAAGTAGAACAAAACTTAAAAATATATATACTATTCAAATTATGAAAATATACATAAAATGAGTATTAACACAAAATACATTCATAACTAATCAGTTATATCATAACTATTATGTGAGCATACAATTATCAAACAAGTATGCAGTCACTTTGTTACACAGATTTCTATGTGTTTTTGCTAAAATTTGCTCAGAATTTCTCTGAGTTGGGACTTGCAAGTGATATCAGCTGTCTCTAAAAAAGAACTTAAAACATCAAATAGCATTAGCAAGTGCCATAGACTTTTTCAAAAGTAGCATTTTTTGTGTTGAAAAAATTGAGTTCCAGGAGAAGAATGATGATTTGTTAACTGTAACTACATTCCAAATTTTTCAGTGTAGATATATTTAAATATCAGCAGGCTTCAGGCACAAATAGAAAATATTGTTATTTAGTTGACTCAAAGACATTTTCTTTTTCCCCCTAAGGTCATCATATTGATTATGGCAAAAGACTGTAAATATTAAATCCTCCAGTCAATAAGCTTAATACTGACCTAAAAAAGTCAATATATGTTTACTTGCTGTAAAATAGCAACAGAACTTAACTTGGTATACTCTGTAGAACAGTGTCTTTGTGTCTTAAAGGAGTGGAAATGTTTGCTGGTGAAAGAAAAAGGGGGGGGGAGGGGTTTAATTTCAAAACTTTGAAATGAACAACATTCCTTATTGGCGAGTGCATTTCTGCAAGTAGAATTGTAAAATGTGAGATGAGTAATAGCAATTCCAACAAAATTGGGTGTTTTAAACAACTTCCTTTGAAGAACTGGTCACACAGAACATTTAAAAATAATGATGACGATGATGATGATGATGATAATAATAATAATAATATTAATAATAATAGTGATAATAATAAAGAAACATAATAAGCTTAAAAAAAATAATAATAATAACTTTAATCTTTTTGGAAGTATACATCTCAGGCAACCATTTGCTGTCAATGCTCCCTTCAAGACTCAAGATACAAAGGAAAATAAAATAAAATAAAATGAGGCATACCAGAATGCAATTCCAAGATCTGTTCAGAAAATGTAATATGGGGATGTAGTAAAAATACATTTAAATATCATAATGGTGAAGCAGAACATTTACTTGAATAGATGAGAGTCAAAAAGGAATTAAAGATGTTTGAAAGATGTCTTCAGCAGAAGGATTTGATGGAATCTCAAAAATTTGTACTTTTCATATTCCAAATGAAAGTATTTGGTTTAGGACTTGACTGTCTCTCTAGGAAACACTTGAAGGCCGATGTGTTATTTTCCCTTTTGCCCTGTCAGAAAGAACAATGTGCATTATGATTCCAGAGTTTATAAAGTTCAGATGCTCCACCATATGGGTAGCACAGAATGTTCATTGATGGTAAAAATTATTTGCTACATAATTGTCCCCAGTAGAAGTTTAATTTCTCTCAATGTGTTTAAGACTATGCAGGACAAACTATTTGTAGTGAATAATTCACTGAATGTAGCCAACCTGTAATTGTACAAACAGAAGTGGGAAGAACAGCTAACAGAAAAGGTTAATAAAGGTCAAATGCATTTTGAAGACTGTCCATCCAGTAGTGGGAGAGGAGGTTCATCTCAATATTGACATTACTGTCTGATAGACATTATTAGCTGGTAAGATCAAGCACAGGTTATCCATATTCAGAAAGATAATGTACTGAACCATATGACAATTGATTTGAAATATCTTAATTTAGTCCCTAAATTATAGTCTCTAAATTACAGTCTCTATTTCTGTAATGTTAGCAGAAGTAGTTAAGTAGTTCCTAGGATATCAAATTGGGGACTGAAAATCTAGCACATCCAACAAAAAGAAACGAAGACAAAAAGACATATATGAAAGAATACCTCAATCTATATATCTCGTATCTCTTATTACATAATGAATTGAGTCTAGCTAATATATATCCTAATTACCTCGAATTGCAATACATATGTGCCTATACACAAATGTTTAAAAATTAAAAAAAAAAAAAAAAAAGTATTAATTTGTTAATATAAATTTGGGGCTGTATATGCTCAGAGATACCTATATTACAGAATTACTGAACAGTTTAGATTGGAATATACTTTAGGAGATTACCTAGTCCACCCATCCTGCTCAAAGCAAGGAAAACTCAACCAGGTTCTTCAGAGACATGTCCAGTCAGCTTTTGCATCATAGAATGGTTTGGGTTGGAATGGTCCTTAAAGATCATCTAGTTCTAACTCTCCTGACATGGGCAGGGACGCTTTCCACAAGACCAGGTTGCTCAATGCTCCATTCAACATAACCTTAAACACTTTGTGGATGGGGCATCCACAACTTCTCTAGCCAATCTGTTACTGTATTTGATTACCCTCATAGTAAAAAAAAAAATAAATAAAATAAAATAAAAAAAAATATCCAACCCAGGTGCAGGATTTTTCAGTTCCCCACAGGGAACACAGGGCAGTCAAGGCAAATTTTACTGAATGGTGAATTTGCTTATTTGCTAAAACATTTTGAAACAACAAATTATAGTTTTCATATTTTTCATGTTTGCCAAAATTTAATAATTATTATTTACTTTCCTAAAGAGTGGTATTTACTTTACTAATTGATGGCATAAATATTAACATTCTATCCATCATTTATCAACAGTCCTGGCTATCGGGGGAGGTCCCAATCGACTGGCGGCTAGCAAACGTGACGCCCATCTACAAGAAGGGCCGGAGGGCAGACCCGGGAAACTACAGGCCTGTCAGTTTGACCTCAGTGCCAGGGAAGCTCATGGAGCAGATCCTCCTGAGAGTCATCATGCAGCACTTGCAGGGGAAGCAGGCGATCAGGCCCAGTCAGCATGGCTTTATGAAAGGCAGGTCATGCCTGACGAACCTGATCTCCTTCTATGACAAAGTGACGCGCTGGGTGGATGAGGGAAAGGCTGTGGATGTGGTCTACCTTGACTTCAGCAAGGCTTTTGACACCGTCTCCCACAGCATTCTCCTCAAGAAACTGGCTGCTCTTGGCTTGGACTGGCGCACGCTTCGTTGGGTTAGAAACTGGCTGGATAGCCGGGCCCAAAGAGTCGTGGTGAATGGAGCCAAGTCCAGTTGGAGGCCAGTCACTAGTGGCGTCCCCCAGGGCTCGGTGCTGGGCCCGGTCCTCTTTAATATCTTCATCGATGATCTGGACGAGGGCATCGAGTGCACCCTCAGTAAGTTCGCAGATGACACCAAGTTAGGTGCGTGTGTCGATCTGCTTGAGGGTAGGAAAGCTCTGCAGGAGGATCTGGATAGGCTGCACCGATGGGCTGAGGTCAACTGCATGAAGTTCAACAAGGCCAAGTGCCGGGTCCTGCACCTGGGGCGCAATAACCCCAAGCAGAGCTACAGGCTGGGAGAGGAATGGTTGGAAAGCTGCCAGGCAGAGAAGGACCTGGGAGTGATGGTGGATAGTCGGCTGAATATGAGCCAGCAGTGTGCTCAGGTGGCCAAGAAAGCCAATGACATCCTGGCTTGTATCAGGAACAGTGTGGCCAGCAGGGCTAGGGAGGTGATCGTCCCCTTGTACTCAGCTCTGGTGAGGCCGCACCTCGAGTACTGTGTTCAGTTTTGGGCCCCTCGCTACAAGAAGGACATCGAGGTGCTTGAGCGGGTGCAGAGAAGGGCGACGAAGCTGGTGAGGGGCCTGGAGAACAAGTCCTACGAGGAGCGGCTGAGGGAGCTGGGCTTGTTCAGCCCGGAGAAGAGGAGGCTCAGGGGTGACCTTATCGCTCTTTTTAGGTACCTCAAGGGAGGCTGTAGCGAGGTGGGGGTTGGCCTGTTCTCCCACGTGCCTGGTGACAGGACGAGGGGGAATGGGCTTAAGTTGAGCCAGGGGAGATTTAGGTTAGATGTTAGGAAGAACTTCTTCACTGAAAGGGTTGTGAGGCACTGGAACAGGCTGCCCAGGGAAGTGGTGGAGTCACCATCCCTGGAAGTCTTCAAAAGACACTTAGATGTAGAGCTTAGGGATATGGTTTAGTGGAGGGCTGTTAGTGTTAGGTTGGAGGTTGGACTCGATGACCTTGAGGTCTCTTCCAACCTAGAAAATTCTGTGATTCTGTGATTCTGTGATTAACCAGAAGCTGCCATGATTGCTTATAGAGTTTTTATTATTTTGTTTTGTTTCGTTTTTAATAATTAAAGGAATCAATTTGAGATGTGGCATGATGCTGAAATTAGAAGTAATTTTAAATCCAAAATGCTTTAATAAAATGATTTATTAAGATATTAATCAGAATTTATATTTAAAATAATTATATTTTTAAATGAATTATAGTTTGCGTCTTGTTTTGGTTGGTTTTAATTACACATAGAATTTATTACATTATTAAAAGTAATACAAAAAGAGTCTGTGTGCCAAAGCCATGTTTCCCATAGGAAGATAAGATAATATCCTTACTATATAAACATACCACCCAATTAAGAAATTTTACTTTCACAGAATCACAGAGTCAAAGAATGATGAGGTTGGAAGGAACCTCTGGCAAGAATCTAATTCAAACCAGCTGCCAAATAGGTCTCCTAATGCACCTTGCACAAGATCTCATTCAGGTGGGTTTTGAATAACTTCAGTGAAGGACACTCCACAGCCTCCCTGGGCAATCTGTTCCAATGTTCTGTTGCCCTCATAGTAAAGAAGAGCCTTTTCTGGCACATAATTTTGTAAACAGGTAAGGAAAGCTAGCATTTAGTTCATTTTCTCTTACTTGCTTACAGATTTTAAGGGATGAATCTATAGCTTCCTGGGTGAATAAGAACGGCTTTACGAGAGTTTTAGGTTCTGTTGTTCTTCCTATTCTATTTAAGTATAGAATAAGGTACTTCAATGGGATATCTGATTTCTTCCACTGCTGTAGGGTCAGTTGAAAATACTGATACTATCCATTACAGTCTGGGTAATTTCTACAGTACAATGTGGTCTTCACTGTTAGCTTTTCTTTCCCGGTCTGCCAGCAGAAACTATGAGACAAGCAGGAGCAGAACGGTTGTGGAATCCTAATAGTACTTCTACATGAATGAACATCTAAGTAAAAAGGAGCTTAGCATAAAGAAGAATGGTCTGTACTTCTGTTTACTGGTACTGAATAATAAAGCATAATTAAACAATAATCGAGTAACAGCCCTGCAGGAAGCTATTTTAAAATGCATCTGTACAAGGAGAATAATGTCTTTTCCTTTTTCAGGTTATGCAGTACTATCATAGTTACCTTCTTTATAAACTTTAACTTCTTTTCACTGCTGACTCCTTGAGAGAGTAAGATTTCCCAGAATGCTTAGTCTGTTAAGAGAAAATATCATAGGCTGCTGAGTTTACAGAGCTCACATTTCATTAAAATCTGTAAGGATTGCACACTTGCTGAAAAAAAAAAAAAAAAGCTCACAAGAAATCCCTCAGCTGAATTTCAAAATTAAAAAATAATAATAAAAAAGACAAAATGATATCTGCTTGCAGACTTGTTATGTACACTGTGTTAAATGTCATTATTACTTTCATAGTGATGCATTCATCCATTTCCATAGGTCAAACTATGCAAGCTTAACCCCTTAAGAAAGACTGCTATAGTTTACCCTATAATTATTCCTCAAAGTAATCAGAGGGTACCTTAATTTTTGCCAGTCTTTTCAATTCTTTGCTCCTATTTCATATAGAGAACAGTGAAATTTTATATGTTTTATTTCTATTTCTTTTCTATGAACATTTAGCATAGATTAAATAAGTATGTCAGTATTTAAATTATTTTAATATCTTTCCAAGTAATTATAAAAATAATTAATCAGGAAAAGCAAAAGAGGAAGTTCTGGGAGGCAGTTAGCAGACTTCTAATTAAATATATATTTGAAAAAAAATATTTTTCCTGTGAATAAGTATTAATACAGAGTACCGCATAGTCTAAGCGCGGGAATTTCTGTAGATATATGTAGGATAAAAGAGAAGAATATAGAGAGCAAAATACATTATTATACATAGTAAAAGAATGTTATCATAGGAGGAAGTGCATTTACAGAGAGATGATTAATACATGTATATTCTAAGACTGAATGTTTTAAACAAGCAAACTATATTATATTCAAATTGCTTGTGTACTTTCTCATACTCTGCCATTCTTATGAATTCAATGAGCACATCCACTGTGTTCAGTAGTAGTAGCTGTAATTAAAAAATAAAAATAAATGGGGTGAGGGGGGGGTCTCTAAATACATAACAAGCACAACATACAGGGTTCTACTTATTAACTTACAGCATATCCAGATCTTCCAAGTCAAAAAGCACAAAATCTTACAGAGCACAGTTTTGTTATGCTATAAAAATATTCTTACTTATAGAGATTTCAAAAATAGTATGATCATTCTATTTATTTTTTCAGTGCTGAAAATTAACACATCAATTGGTGTTAAATTTTGATGCACATATTAATGATTTTATTTCACTTTATTCATTGACATGGAAGAAAAGATAAGTACTAATTAACGGACAAAAACTGTAGAAATCTATGCAAGAGAAACTAGAAAAAGTAACTCACTGAAAGACTAGTTGTAGGTATAATTAACATTTTCCAAAACACGGGGGGTTGTGTTTGTTTGTTCACTGATTGTTTTTTTCAGTTGTTGTTGTTAACTATAATGCAAAATGATTAATGAAAGAAGAAAAATGATACAGTTTTTTGTGCTCCTCCATCTGAGTGAAGTTCCATGGCTTATGTTTCTGTCATATGAAAAAGAAGAGGCAAATGTATACCACTTTTAGTTCCCATATATTTCATATATATTTTCTAAATGTGGCTTGAAACAACATTATGATATGTGCTTAGTAGGAAAAGGTGAAGTTAACCAGGAAGTGATGCAACATCTACACTTAAAATTGTATCTGAATAGACATGACATAAATGACTTCACCTACAGATGGAGCCAAGGAATATATATTTAAAAATTGAGAAGTAACCTTATCAGAGACATGGGAATAAACTTAATCTTCGGAATCACCATAACGACTAGCAATCTGGATATTTTAATTACAAGAACTTCCAAAAACTTATGTACTTTGCAATCATAGGAGCATTCCTGCATATGAGCATGCATACAGATTACTGTAGGACATGTTACAGCATGAATTTAACATGGATGATCTGTTTTGTGCTAATTGACCACGTGTATTAACCTTACTGTATGATAAATTTGAGGTAGTCTAAGCCTAAGACAAATTCAGACAAGATTATTCACTGAAAGATGACAGACTATGTATACAGGCAGAGGAGCTAAAATTAATTAACTTGCTAGACCTGGCAATTTGACTCCTTGTCTATAACCTCTTTGCAGGTCCCAAGAGGATTTTTCAAAAGTCAAAGTCAGGAGCTCACATAGTAACTCTATTCTGTGACACAGCAGGTTAGGACTGTTTGCAATGCATTTTGTAATACATACAGACTTCCATTTTTATTCTATAAATGTGTATAGACTCCAAGGAAACTTTAGTATGAGAGAATCCCACTGAAGAGTTTGATCATTTGAAGATAAAAGCAAAGAGCCACAGAGGCACATAGGTGCCCGAGGGCATGACTACACATGAGCACAGAATCAGCTGGTCAAATAAAAATTAGTTCTGGTATTGAAGTTATGTATATGTATATGCACAGTGGTATGCCAGAATTCATCAGATCTTATGAGCAGAGAGAACAGAAGTAAAGCTTGGTAATACAGGGTAATGCTATGTCTACAGTTTTATGAAGCCATTTTGACCTGCTTAAATAAGGTATGTAACAAGATGACAAAGATCAAAATAAAGGATAATTACTATTTCAGACGTATTTTTGCTGTATCAGCTTAGAGTATTGACAGAAATACTAAAGCAAATTAGAGAGGGGAGTATTATATGCAAAATTATCTTCTCATGAGTGAGAAAATTCAGTAGGGGGCTATATAGGAGGCTATAAGGCACTGCATTAAGTAAAACCTGACTGAATTTCCAAAAGAGTACATCTGGGGTAGATATTTTTGAAGTATTTATGGATTGCATAAGTTCTTAAATAAATGTGGCCAAGGATGAACTCTGTCCCAAAACATATATAAAAAAAAATAGCTTTAAAAAATTACTAATATAAAATCTTAAGATTTTTTTTTTTGGTGTATGGTGTACATATTTCAAAAACATTCCTACTGAATATTATCTTCCTTGATTTTGTTGTATTTGTTTTGATTTTGTTAAAGCTGGAAAGGTAAAGTAATTTCAAATAAGAAAGTTTTGGGTTTTTTTCCCATATTGATCTATTTTCATCTTTTAAATTAATTCCTTTTAATGTGTTTCATAACACAAATCAAATTTGACATATAATTGTACTAAACTAAAAAATAAATATGTATTTTACTATTTGAAAATATCACAGAATCGTCTAGGTTGGAAAAGACCTCCAAGATCATCGAGTCCAACCTCTGATCTAACACTAAAAAGTCCTCCACTAAACCAGATCACTAAGCTCTACATCTAAACATCTTTTAAAGACCTCCAGGGATGTTGACTCCACCACTTCCCTGGGCAGCCCATTCCAATGCCTCTCAGTAAAGAAGTTCTTCCTAATATCCAAAATAAACCTCCCCTGGTGCAACTTTAGCCTATTCCCCCTCGTACTGTTACCAGGGACGTGGGAGAATAGACCAACCCCCACCTCGCTACAGCCTTCTTTAATGTACCTATAGAGAGTGATAAGGTTGCCCCTGAGCCTCCTCTTCTCCAGGCTGAACAAACCCAGCTCTCTCAGCCGCTCCTCGTAGGACTTGTTCTCCAGACCCCTCACCAGCTTTGTCGCCCTTCTCTGCACTCGCTCAAGCACCTCGATGTCCTTCTTGTAGCGAGGGGCCCAAAACCAAACACAGTACTAGAGGTGTGGCCTCACGAGAGCCGAGTACAGGGGGACAATCACTTCCCTAGCCCTGCTGGCCACACTGCTTCTTATACAAGACAGAATGCTGTTTGCCTTCTTGGCCACCTGAGCACACTGCTGGCTCATATTCAGCCAACTATCAACCAATACTCCCAGGTCCTTCTCTGCCAGGCAGCTTTCAATATATTGAAACATTTCCAGACATTTACAGGTTATAATTTAGGAGCAAAAGCTCTGCTTGCAAAATCGTTATGAAATTTACTAACTGTAAATATAAACCAGAATAGGAAGACTTCCGTAAGAATTCAGACTTTCTGAATTCCTAGGGTTGGATTTGTCTGATGTTTTGAATTAAAAGACTGCACTCTTGCCATCACATAGGTTCCCATAGGAACCAGCAAAATTAGATCCCAAATAAAATAATCTTAATTTGTTAGGTCATATAAATATTAGTTTTGAATGAATGATATGCATTGATACCTATATACATTGACAACTATGATATACAGAACATGAAATTGGTAACTTTTTTTCAAAAAAATGAGCATTTCTATTCTAATCTGTTAATGTGTCTTTCCAGTTTATCTAGATATAAGATTTAATTTTGTCTATTTGAGTCTTCTGCATGCTGTTATGTACTTTTAACAAACACAAAAATGTCCTATTGCCTAAACTCATCTTACTATATAATAATATATTACAGTTTTCACTAAAAGTCTTAGTACAAACACTCTCCCTCATTGAGGAGCTCCACAAAACTAGCTTAATTTTTTCAGAAAGAGATTGAAGAACTTTTAAGCAGAATTAATATAGGCAACTTAATGTCATTGTGAAATAGTTCTTTTTTTTTTTTTTTTTTTTCCCTGAATGTATTCTGATTACTGTAATTAATTTGTATTCTGATTTTAGAAAAGTTAGTCTCGTGGACCATTTTTTTTTTTTTTTCCTCTCTTTCTTTTCTTGTGAGAAAATTATTTACTTGTCTTAAAGGAAGTAAAGTTAGGGAAAGCTGGCTGACATTGAATCCATTTTATGTGCTAAAGGTGGCAAGTAAAAAACACAAATTATACACTTAGTTCTTATGACCTTTTTTTTTTTTTTTTGAGAGAGAGTGATTTTACTAATGTCAGTGAAAGCAAAATTGTTTGACAGAGTTACATTAACCTTAAAATTAGAAAGAAAAAAAAAAAAAGACTTTCTGAATACTTGTACACATGGTATTTGTGAAGTTCTTATGGTGTAAATAAGAATCACTAAGTAATAAGTCTTAGTCTAGGCGCATGGATGTTATTACTGATAACTGAGAACTCCCTCAACTAGTTTTGCTCCTTATCACTTCATTTTTCTCACTGTTTTGACCTTCTGACAGGGCTTCAAGCTAAGATGTGTGCCTGAAATATTACTAAGAAGGTGGAATTTCTGTTAAAATAGGTGCTTTCACAGGGTATTATCATACTACCACTGAAGTATCACCTACATATACTTGGAAATACGTTATACTTACCTACGCTGGAGATTTTAGGGCATGCAATTAGTTTTCATATATGCTCTGTAACACTGCAATTTTTTTTTTTACCATTAAAGTTAAAAGTCCTGATTTTAGTGATCCCTAGTGTGATAAGTATTCTCATATTCTAGCTTTCTAAACAGTGAAGAGATTTATTTCATTGACCCAAATTTTGTCTTGAGACTTCAAAATCTTCGATCCTTTTATACGGTGAGAAACTATTTTATATGGTGAGTAAGAGAAAGAATAAAAGTGTCAGTATAAAAATAAAGTAGAATTACTGAGGCTTAACTTCATATGAAAATGGAATAGAAAATGTTTTTTGTTTTTTGTTTTTTTTTTTTTTTTTTTTTTTTTCCTGAATTTCCATCAAGAACAATTAATCTATCAGACCTGTGGTTGAACTACAAGGAGACAACGAGAATAGTGTATGTGATGCTTTGGATCACTTTTGCAAATTATAGTCAGCCTAATAACAGGGAGCAAATTATTTTTTTTAGTGTTAAAATGGTTAAAAGTGTTAAAAGGTATAGGCATGCGAAAGGAAGAGGATATCTGAAATAAAGATCAAAGATTATCTCAGTGATTATCATTATATTATGGAACTGATTTTATTGTGTAATTTATTTCAATGTGTGATTTTTTTTTTTTCCAGATTAATTCCACCAGTAAATCACATTATGAAATTGAAGAGAAGAAGCAAAATAAATCTATTTCTGAGTGAATCAAAGGTTATTCTAAGGGATTGAATGTAAAATCATTTATTTTTCTTTTCCTATGACAGCTGACTTACCTTCTGAGCAGAAAGGAGAATATTTGTATACCTATGGTATATTTTCCATTCTTGCATAGCCATGAGTTATGGTCTCTGAGCTCATGACACAGTATTGCCTATGTATGACACCTGTGAAAGGATGGATCGTAAAAAGAAGTTTACATCCAAGCTGCTAGTGGCAGTATGATGTCTTCATCTACCAGTATAAAAGTGTGTTGTGACAACATAACTAACTTGCATAACACCTTAATTTTTTCTTACAGTGATTATTCTATGATATGCTAGCTTTCCAAATGGTTTCATGTCTTCCAAACATACCAAAACACTGATTCTGATACCTGATTTTCCTCCAGACTCTTCATTTACATTATCTGGAAATAGTATATAAGAAATAGCGCCAAACTTTTCAGAGAAGAATATCCAGTGGCCCTGAACTGGAATGCAGATTTTCTTTTCTGGAAGTTGCCAGAGAGAATTTAGTATGAGCTATTGATAATCAAATTGGTAACCCAGAAAAAAACATGTCTTATATCTTATTATTTGATACAGTAATGAAACAAACTAAGCAACCCAAAGATTTTTGGCTGTGCATTTTGCAATCTAGAAAACTACTGTATCTGATGCACATCTAATTTATTTTTTGTTTCTTTATCACAGCAAATTTTGTTAGCTTTCATTAGTTTATACACATTTAGCTTTTTACTTGAATATACAGAAACAAGCTAAAAACAAAAAAAGTAGTAATAATGATCAGATTTGGCTGCATATTTGTTGTTCTTGTTTTTGTTTCCCATTGCTCTTAAGTACTCAAGATTTTAAAAAATTACTGTTCTGCATCAGAATTAAAATAAACCAGCTTAGAGGTGAAACATTCACAAAGAAGTGATATTAATGTTCTAGAATGTTCAGTTTATATTCAGCCTTATTCAAAGACCACTTCTAATTCTAGGACAGTTTATTTTCTGTTTGCCTGTCTCATGCTCTCCTTCAGTGCCTGACAATTCAGTGCCAGTATTCACTGGACAAGATACATGAGCCTGAGATTTCAAGGACTATATGGGCTGTACAAGCAATCAGTCTCAGTAAACATTTAGCTATTTATACAACATGGAACTGCTCTTGAAGAGAAAGCTAGTCACTTTCATAGAGCTTGTCCCCTCATACATTTAAATAATCAAATTATTTAAATCATATTATCTCGGAAATCCTCTAATCAGTAAGTAAAATTAATATATTTAGAAGACAAATAGAAATATTGCTGTTCAAAGGAATGCAGCATTCCATTATTCCATATTGCTGATTTTCAGTGCTGTTGAAGTATGTGCAACAGAATTGACTCCAAACACAGATTAAGGTTCCATTAGATTTATTTTCTGGCATCCAGTGAGAATTGGATGCCTACATGGCTAGAAGTTGTGGTCTTGCTAGAAAGAAGCACTTTCAAAATAGAAAGTGAAAATTACTACAGAGATTAGATATTAAGTCATCATGATCTAGACATCTAGAGCTAGATGGAGGTCAGCTAATTTCTATCGAGGTACCTAAACTGTTTTAAAGGTGCCAAGCCATTTTTGTGGGTTTGATCTGCCTGTGGGGATCAAAACTACCTAACAGGTTAAGATCTCATTTCAGTAGGAATTGACCACTTTGCTTAGTGACTTTGTTTTGACAAAGCAGTGTCACAAGTAAATTCAATCTCAGTTGGAATAAAGTGCTTTAAACTTAGTTACTGATTAAACGCATTTTCCATGAACCAAAGATGATAGAAAGTCTTATCCAAAAGCAAAAGCCAGTATTTTCACAGGGTCTATTGGAAGGAATATTCTATGAACAGAGGTTTTGGGCCAGACATAATTCAATGTGCTGGATATGGCCTGCGTTACCCATAATTTTCTATGCTAATCCTTATATTTTTGACACTGCTGAAATTAACTATACGATCATTTTTAATACAGTCTGATAACTTCTCAATGCAATTTCCTAAATGATTTCATCCACTTTGAGCAATCGCATTTGAATTATGTCTATTGAAACCTGATTTAGAAACAAAACAAACAAACAAACGGGAAAAAAAAAAAAAAAAAAAAAAAGGAAAGAAAATGATATTCAACCTGATGTATTCAAAACCTATCAAAAACTATGAATTCAAAAAACAATCCTCAGCCTAGATAATATAAGTACAAATGTCTGTCTCAGGACGGATGTGATAGAATCTAAACTGAATCTAAACTTTGACACACATATCATCCCCCCTTCCCTACCCTCAATAAAGAACAAAATCAGAAGAAAAAGAGTGCTTAGTGGAGAAAAAATGTATGTCATAATATCCATCCAGCTGGTTAAAGGCTTAGGAAAAGATTAATAGTTATACTGAAAATTAAAATGTGAATATAATAATGTAATTTATACCATTTTCATTGTAATTGAGAAGGTGTAATGCAAGAGACCAATGCAGTTAGAAATGTGCAAGTAATGAAATGCTTCAAATTGTGAACACATGGGTAATTAAAGGGAAACTAATCTTATCCAAAATAGTATTGGGCTTTTACTAATCAAATGATAATGTTAATCTTGGTATCTGAGAAAGTAATTTTCTATTCCAGATATTTTGCAGTTTTATAATGCATGTTGCTGTGGACTTTAATTGGGAAATTTTGTTTCAGAGTCTGCTCAAGACGCAGACTGACACATCCCAACAGTGAATAATTTAAATGATTTAATTGAATTTTATTTATTCATTGTATTTACTATCTATCATTGTGCACATTGTAAAAGTTCTGTTACATTTATCTTGCAATATATATAAATATTTTCTGTGGCCAATCCTAGTAAAACCACTTTCACTTCTTCTGAATAAATATATATATACTTTTTTCTTTTTTTTCACATATAATATAATATAAAGATAGAACAATGAGACGCCACAAAGTATTATTTAAGTTATAGTTCAGTTTCTTTTCCCTTTGGGAAACCCTCATAGCTAGGTGGTATTATTCAGCAGAAAGGTGTTGAAAATGTTACCAGACCTAGGAAGAAAGAAGTCACTATCGTTCATTTGAAAATAAAATTGTGAATAAGCCTAGTAATCACCACCCATAATTAGAGGACAAGATATCAGACCTCAAAGTCAGACTTCAAAGCCTCCTTGACCCTTTGTTCCAAATCCACATATAAAGTGGTGTGAGGGAGTCCTGTCTAAGAAGGAGATGCAAGCACTACTGGTGTAATTTTTATAATCTACTTTTCAGAAACCCATAATTATTGCCATATTTGTACTAAACAAGCTCAGGTGATGAATTTTGTCGTCTGTACCTCTGAGTAAAAGCTACCAAAACAATATGCACAGTAACATATGCATACTTTCCAAAACATACTATGAAAATAAACAAAAACCAACAACGACAACAACAAAATCATATTACTTTTTATAACCATATTCCAAATTATTATAATTCCTAGTCAACAAAATATGGAGCTAGATTGAAACAAATAGTTTGGAAGCATTTTATAGAGTTCTGATACAAATTTTTCTTTTGATTTCCAAATTCATTGGTGGTTGATCCACCTGTCATTGGAAGTGTATGCTTTGCCAAGTGTTGCACATTGCATTAAAATTCTCTTTAATTTTCTAGGCTGCTGGAAAATAAGTTAAATTAACATTTTGTTCTTTTAGTTGTGTTATTGATGATTCTACATGTTTCCAGTCATCAATTTTTACTGAGCATAGATGGGCATTACAGAAAACCAGGCAAGCAGCATAATTGGTAGTCACAGAGATGAAAGGAAGATCTTATCAAACGAGTAGTCTGCTGTAGTATCAAGATAAGATTCATATTAGGAAATTAAATAAAAATCCACTGTTGTAAACTAGGTTTAGATTTTTAATTTTGCTTTAATCAAAACCATTTTCACACAGTAATTTAATTTGTCTGACATTAATCAGAAGCTGCAAAATCAGATAATGAAAATGTCTCTCATTAATAGGTAGGCACTTGGATTTTCTCCATAAATATTTCAACAGAAAAGTCAATCCATAATATTATTGATTGAACATGAAATAAAAAGCATCTATTTTTCACTTGCTGAGTGCACAAGAACTGATATTCCACTAATGGGAACTACACATCCAGCAGGAAACAAACAAGTTATTCTTATGTCCCCTCTTTCTGTGGTGATGTGGGATCTCACATAATAAGTAATGTTTCAGGCCAAATCTGAATCTGTAGAGGAATACAAATGATGAATTGTGAGATTGCTTTGGGTATTTGTGTTCGTATTTCAGAAACTGAAGAATTTCCCTCCAGTTAGATGTGCATTTGAATCCCATTGTGGTTTGTGAGGTCATTCAGCTGTTGGAAGTACTGTATTCCAAAGTCTTGATATCATGCTCCATTAAAAAGCCCATGGAAAATTTCATGGTGAGTTTTTTACCTGTGATATCATGTATATCAGACCAAATTCTCATCTGGGTAATTCTTGGATACACACTTGCTTTAAGAAAACAATCAAAATATTCTCTTTAGTGGCCAGTGGTAGGACCCGAGGGAATGGTATCAAGCTGTGACAGGGGAGGTTCAGGCTGGACATCAGGAAGAGGTGTTTCACTGAGAGGGTTGTTGTGCGCTGGAACAGGCTGCCCAGATGTGGAGTCATGGCACCAAGCCTGTTGGAGTTTAAGAAGCATTGGACTATGCTCTTAGTCATATGGTCTGAATTTTTGGGTAGACCTGTGTGGAGCCAAGAGTTGGACTTGATCATTATGGGTCCCTTCCAACTCGGGATATTCTATGATTCTATGATTTTATGATTCTATGTCTCTTTCCCCTGTAAAAGCCTAGGTCCATCCTGTAGCTATCCTTTTTTTAGGCACTGGGACAAATGCCCCTGGGACAAATGCCCCTCTTCATCAGGCTGAACAAATTCATCTTCCCCAGCCTCTCTTCTTAGGGCAAGTGCTTCCTGACCATTCTAGTGGCCCTTTGCTGAACTTGTTCCAGACCGTCAATGTTTTTCTTGTATTGGTAGGCCAAAAACTGGATCTTGTATTCCAGATACAATGTAATGAGTACTATTGAAGGTGAATAATCACTTTTGAAAATCTACTGGCTGTGCTACTGTTAATATAGTCTTTAATCCTGTTAGCCTGCATTATTGTCCTGATGCAGTATCAGTTTATGGTCAGTCTGTTGTCTACTAAGACCTTCCAGGTCCATTTCAGCAGAGCTGCTCTCCATCCACATAGTCCTTAGCCTGTATCATTGCAAGGGATTAATTCAAGCCAGCTACTAGATTTTGCATTTGTCTGTGTCAGTTTAATGATCATAGAATTACAGAATCATAGAATAGTTTGGCTTGGAAGGGACCTAAATGATTATGTAACTCCAATCCCCCTGTCATAGGCAGGGATGCCTATGGGATGCCACCTAGTAAATCTGGTTGGGCAAGGCTCCATCCAACCTGGCCTTGAACACTGCCAGGGTTGGGACAACCACACCTTCTCTGGGTAACCTGTTCCAGTGCCTCACTATACTTACAGTGAAGAGTTTCCTCCTAATCTCTAACCTAAATCTCCCCTCTTTTGGTTTAAGACTATTCAACTTTGTCCCATCATTATCTACCCAAGAGTCGCTCTCCATCCTTTTTATGAGACCCCTTTAAGTATTGAAAGTATTGTTGGACTCAGTGATCAGAAGGATCACTTGATCACTGAGTCCACTGATGAAGGAACTCATAACTGAGTTCCTTCCAACTCAGTATGTTCCATGATTTTATGATAAATTATAATTTCATTCATCAAAATATGGTTGAATTATTACTCAGTAATCCTTCACTACACATCTCCAAAACTGTGTTTTTCTAAAGCTAAATTCTGATATGGTTCTTAGTTCTGTTTATGAAGTTAGGATGATCTACTGATCCAAATCTGTTTCAACATAGACCAAAATATTTCAGTGCTTGTTATATCATTACAAATATTTGTCATATACAAACACACATTACTTCATATATGGAAAACTGAAGATTCACAGAGAAGCACAACAACAACAAAATGATTAAAAGGCTAGTCTTATCCCCTAGAAGGACTGGGCATTTTCTTTCCCATTCTCTTGCCTGAGGAACTGTCTTTTAACTGAATGTGACAGTTTCTATGTTCTTTCACAGGTTCTTTGTTTTGTTTCTTGTACAGTGACTCCACAAGTTGCTGAAAAAGGATAATAAATCTCCCTATTAAAATCTTAAAAAGCAGATATATATAGTTGGTTTTGTGAAGTAATCAAATTATTTTGATGAGGAATTCATTATTTATAAATATATATACCATATATATATATATATGTTTATTACACACACATACACATTTCTTCTGTTAGAACTTCATCCACAGATTAAAAGAAAATGGCAGGAGACATAAATAGAAGCCCAGCAGCAGACCAGCTTGGGTAATTGACACTATTAAACAGATATGCCTCCAAAACTGACTGAAGATCATTATATGTTCCAGACTACAACGTAGATGAATGAGATTATTCAGGAGCAGAGACAGATGGCTACAGTGGGCTGGTCAGGAAAACAGCTTCTTATAACAAGACATACCCTTTTTAGAAACTGAAATTGCAGTTGAACTGTTGTTATCAAGGTCAGCCTTCTGTAATAAATTATTTTTCTTCCAATAAAGCAATTTAATTGTTCTTGATCTGATCATATTGATTTCATGACTGCCTGGTAAGAATTGAACACTACTGTGGAATAACTCTAGAAATCTGGTAAAGAAAAGTAATTTTATGGATATTTTTAACACTGATGTTGGTATATGTTTGAGTGTTTTTGCTTTATCAAAAATCTGGAGGCTTTGTCTGGACAAGGACCTAAGTGGGTAGAAATCAAAACTTTGACAATGGAAAAAAAAAAAAAAAAATCAAAAATAAATCAAAAGAAAATACACTATTTACTGTGCTAATGGATTTTGTACAACATACAAATCACAATTATACATATATCCTGCTGATATATCCAGCATCTTTAAACACAGAATATTGTAAGTGATGATAACTGAAGTTAAAGAGAAAACTCAAATACTAATCATTGCAGAAACAAATTCATCAAATCTGTTATCTTGCTGTGTAACTTTTGACAATAGGCATGGTCTATTCAGCTGGCTACAGCACTGGAAAACAGTAATTGCATACTGATTCGCTTTAGGTCTGTCACTGGGTAGATTCACCTCCAGACCTGGCTAAGCCATATGTAATTGTATTTGCAAAGATTTTTAAGCATCTATAGATTCAACATACAAAATGCATAATGTACAAGTAGGTTACACATCTACACACTAAGTATAGGTTGGTTACAAAAACCTTACTATTTTTTCCACAGAATATAAACTTAGGCCTTCTAATCTGTAATTATGTCCACTGTGAAATTACATTGCTACAAGACAAAGTGGAGGCCTCCCATTTGGTGATTGTGGTGCCTATGTTTTTGCCCAGAAAACAAACAGAGCTCCCCCTAGGAGCTGTTAAAGATTTAGTTATCATTTCAACAGACTGAAGTCATGTAGTAATACAGAACCACTTTTTCAAAATTTACAAAATGACCGATGTCAGCTGGAACAAAGTATGTAGGATCTTTGTTAATTTTACATCCACATATATGTTGGTAGCTTTTCCTCCTAATCTCAGTGTACAGGGTATCCATCTGCTTCGTCCATGGTCTTGACACCTCAAAATTTTGCTTCATACTGTAGTTGCACAATTTCTATATGCTCTTTCTTGTTAGTAATCATTAGAATTTTAGATCTGATTCCTCACCTTCTACACTCTCATCAAAATAATTAGCTTTGCCCACAGTATTTATATTAAAATATATATTAATTTATACACATATAATTATATGTGGTTTCTGTCATTATATTCATATATATATATAAATATAATATGAATTTGTATTGCAGAGCTCCACAATATAAAATGGTTGTTAATGGAAAGCATCCAGAGGATAAAGCTGATAAAAGGGAAGACTTTTCTATGAGGAGAGGCTGAGGACACTTAGGTCTGGAGAAAGGAAGGCTGAAAGGTGACCTCATTGGTCTCTACAACTTCCTGAGGAGGGGAGGTGGAGAGGGAGGTGCCAGTCTCTTCATCCCAGTAAACCAATGAACATGGGAACACATGGGCAAAGCACAAAGCTACACCAGCAGAGGTTCAAACTGAACATTAGGAGAAAAATCTTTACTGTGAGGTAGGTCAAGCACTGGAACAGACTTCCTGGAGACGCAGGTCTCCATGGAAGGTCTCCAATACCCATGGCCTGTCAGTATTCAAGAGGCATTTGGATAATGCAAAATCAATCAGGGCAAAAGATGGACTTGAACTGGATGGGCGAGTAAGAATGCCAGGATAGTGAGAAGGAAGGTGATTCCTCTATCACCTGGTAGTGTCAAGCTGTAAGGTTAATTTTGCCATCTCATGTAACTTCATCATAAAATTGGGGTAAGAAGCTGAATGAAACTCAGGAGTCATAACTAGCATTGTTCACCTGGAATTAATTATTTCTGAGAACTGGAGGATTTGCAGAAAGACTAGATATCTGATGATGTGAGGGGCCTACAAGAAAAATAAGAAATCCATTTTCTCTTGCCAGAAAGGTCTTGAGCTGGATAACCTCAGCCTCCAAGACTGCGATCTTCAAGGACCACAGTCATAAGCACTAATTGCACATCAATTCCTGATGTTGTACACTCACAGCTAGAATATGTCTGTTTAGGAGTTGATTGCTGAGAACTGACTGTTTTGTGTGTGTAGTGATAAAGATCAGTAATGTGTAAGAAGTAAACATTAGCAGGATCAGTGAATGAATTGAGCATTAATGAATAGAGCATTAGTGAATTTAACAAAGTTATGTTTTAAAGTTTCAAGCTGGCTGGATTTGTCAGTCTTCTAAACACTAAGCAATCTCTAATTCTCAGACATACACATACGCTTATATATACAATTCCAACACACTTTCATCCCCGAGTTTATTGCGTAACAAATGATATAAATTTATGTGGTATTTTAATGAAAATTAGAAAGGTTTTCAATATTGCTTCAGAATATTCAAAAGATTATTTTAACCGCAAGTCCAAGAGAAACACAGTGGTTAGTGTGTATAGTTCCTGTATCTTTCAAAAAAATGGTCTAGCAGTTTGTGTTGATAGAGGGTTTGAAGGGTAAACCTTGAGACCCTGGGGGTCTCTGGTCTGGGAGATAAGAGAATAGGGGGGAGTTTTTTGAGATAACTGCTGACTATTGCACAAGACACAACTTTCTGACATATGGCCAAGAGACTACTAAATAAGGAGAGGGGGGAAGCTAAAGAAAGAACAAAGGACAAAGCCTGGGAGGAAGACTACGAGCCTTCAGTATGAGCGACTCCCAGGGGGACCACCAGACACTGATACACATGCGTCTGTGGGATGGTTCAGGTCCCGGGAAACTAATTATAATAACCCTACCTTTTCCAAAAGTGGTGATGAATATGTATTAGCCTAGGAGCATAAAAACCAGACACCTGATGTAACTTGTGTGCGTCTTGGTGGAGCGGAGACTCCCAGCGCTGTTTGCTTGCCTCTATTTGTTTAATAAATTGTAAAATTTAATTGCAATCCTATTTGGGACTCAGTCATTCATTACAGAGGCTATAATGATTTAGACCAATTTGAATGGTGATAACAGTTACCAGTGATAACTAAATCAGGAAATCTTGCTCCATACAGTAATACAGGAGTCAGGCAGTTTCACATTGGTTGTTCTTTCTGCATCTATGACCCCATCTAGGAGTATAAGACCTGTTCCTCCAGAGTTGGTTAATCAAGAGTTTTGACTGGGAAGAAGAACTGCAAAAACTGGAAACTACAAAAAGACTGAAAACTACAAGAGACTCTCTTGCTCCCTCAAAAAACTAAAAATGCTGCTTTTGCAGCTGCTGCAGATTCTACCTGCCTGGGAGCCGTGTAGTGATTCTGAGCTTCAAAGACTGATCTCCTATCAGTAATTATAGAACAAAGGGCTATAAGTGTTAAAATAAATCTGTTAATTTCAGTTTTAAAATAGTTTTGCTAGTCCTTTTGTATCAGCTTCATCTTCTGTTCCATCAGCTGTGCTGAAAGCAGTTTGTTTTTTTTTCCAGTCCCAGAAGTATCACAAAGAAAATATAAACAATTTAACAAATCATTGGTAAGTTATAATAAGGGGAAAAGAAGCAGGGCAAAGTTGGTGGAGAAAGTGCAAGAAATAAAAAAATAAATAAATAAATAAGAAACAAGAAACATGGAAGTTTCATGAAAGGATTGATGTGGGAGAGAAATACAATCTCTATCCACATGAGTATTTATATATATATATGTATTTTTAATGGATGTGGAAACAGAAAAAATAGCACTATTTTTTATAATAGCACTAAAAAACTTGAAAATCCACTGCTTAACAACGTTGTCTACATTGTCTATAGGCTATAGTATGAATTCCTATCATTTTGGAAAATAAGCTCTTTTAAAACACCTAATCCACCCAAACAAATACATGATTGTTTTTGTTGTGGTTTAACCTGGCTGGCAGCTGAGTACCACACAGCTGTTCGCTCACCCTCCCCCCTCCCTCTCTGGGATGGGGGAGAGAAACAGGAAAGTGAAGCCCGTGAGTTGAGATAAAGACAGTTAAATAAGACAGGAAAATAATAATAATAATAATAACAACAACAACAATGATGATAATAGTACTACTACTAATAATGTGTACAAACAAGTGATGCACAATGCAATTGCTCACCACCCGCTGACCGATGCCCAGCCTAACCCCGAGCAGTCTGCCCCCTCCCCCGGCTAGCCACCCCTATATATTGTTTAGCATGACGCCAGATGGTATGGAATACCCCTTTGGCTAATTTGGGTCACCTGTCCTGGGTCTGTCCCCTCCCAGCTCTTGCTGCACACCCAGCCAGTTGGCAGGACAGAGCAAGAAACTGAGACATCCTTGACGTAGTATAAGCACTGCTCTGCAACAATTAAAACATTGGGGTGTTATCACAACTTTTCTCATCCTAAGCCAAAACATAGCATTCTACCAGCTACTAGGAAGAAAATTAAATCTGTTCTAACTGAAACCAGGACAGCACCACAAACCCTTTCCCCTCCCTCTCTGGGATGGGGAAGAGAATCAGAAATAGATGAAAGATGGTTGAGGTAAAGACAGTTTATTAAGACAGAAAATAAAGGAAAATAATAATTATAATAGTACTACTAATAATGGTGTGTACAAAAGAAGTGATGCACAATGCAATTTTTCATCACCCACTGACCTATGATGCCCAGCCTATCCCCACCCCGGCCAGCCCCCCCATATGAATTGTTCAGGAGGACATCAGATGGTATGGAATACACTTTTGGCCAGTTTGAGTCAGCTGCTCTGGTTCTATTCCCCCCCAGCTCCTGCTGCACCCCCAGCCTGCCTGCTTGCAGGACAGTGTGAGAAGCTGAAAAGTCCTTGGTTTAGTGTAAACACTGCTCTGCAACAATTAAAACATCAGCATGGTAAAAACATTATTCTCATCCTAAATCCCAAATACAGCACCCAAACAGCTACTAGGAGGAAAATTAACTCCATCATAGCCAAAACCTGGACAGTTTTAGAAGAAATACTTCTTAAACTAAAATTATGAGACATGCAAGATATTTCCTGAAGTTGTCTTTGTTCAGTGAATACAGAAAAAAAAGAATCAGATTTCTTGGGTCATTGTATAAGACAATGTAATCAAGATAATGAATGAGAACAGAAATTAGTTCAAAAATCAAGTTATTCTATAATAAAACTTTAAAGTTCCTTTGATTCTTCAAAGAACAAACTTTGCTGTTAAAATTTAGATTTGCAACTGAGTATAAGTATTTTACTGAATGAAATTAAAATGCAAACAATCATTCGCATCACAGCAGCCCACGTTTTGTTAAGGAGGAGAGGCATCCTGTGACTAAAACAGTACTGATAACACACCAATGTGTTCACTATTTCTGAATAGTGTTTTTACAGTGTCAAGGTATCGCTGTGTCTCACACTGCTCCCCAGCACGTAGACCATGCACAAGAATCTGGGAGATGAAGCAGTGGAGACAGCTGAGTAAAAACTGAGAAAATATATCCAAGGCATGTCATCTCTGTTAGACAATATGCCCTCTTTCTTGTAATATGAAAAACAACTTTAAATACCAAGATAGCATAGAAAGCTTAGAAATCCAGAAAGATTATTCTCTTTCCCTAATTTTGGCTCACAGAAAAATACTACTTCATTCATTAAAGAAACAAACAAGCCACCACCCCATAAAGAGCGAGGACAAATTTCAAGACTCCAGACCAACCAGTTAAACCTTAAAAATGTTTATGCTTTTTGCTTCTTAGCTTAGCTGTGTGTGTTAAAGACAGAAATAAGGTTCATTTTTATTATACTGTTGAGCATACTTTAAACAATCTGGTAGTCCATACAGTCTGGCTTTACTCTTTTTCTTATAATGAACTTATTCAGCATTATATTTGAAAAGAGTTGCTTCATCAAATAAGATTTTTTTTAGATTTCAAAACTAGTTCCAGAATTCCCATTTGGATTTTAGTGTTTCATGTTTTGGTATTTGGGGTGGGATGATTTTTTGGTTTTGTTCCAGACATACCCCATATTCTTATGCAAATTCCACTCTTTTCTTTTGCTTTGAAGTTCTTAAGTTGCTTTTTATACATTCAAAGCTAACTAGAGTTAAGTGACCTTATGTGTTGGAGTCATTGAATACATTCCAAGATATGTAAATGAATTACAGAGTTCATTCTACTGCAGAAGTCTGGGTAAAAATATATATATATATAAAATAAAAAATAATAATTAAAAAAAAAAAAGATGGTGAGGAAACTACATTCAAGTTTTTGATCCCTATGGCTACAATTCTTACTAGCTTCAAGACATCTATAGAATAATCTGAAGGATGTTCTGAAACTTTGACTGATGACTCTGACTGTTGATTTAATTGTTGTGACAAAAAGAAACTTTCAATTATTAAGATTATTCTTTCTCTAAAAAAAAAAAAAAAAAAAAAAAAAGAATAACAGAACAACAAAAGCATAGGATTTCTTGTGGTTTGCTGCAGAATGCGGAGCAACTCCATGAGGAACTAAGAAACCTATTTGTCTGTTTTTCTGCCATTTTGCAGGCAAGTCATACTTCTTCATTTATATTTCTTCAAAAACATAGTGGTGTTTGATGGTTTAAAAATAATCCTGGTACAGCACATTGTTCCTAAACACATGAGAGAGAAAACCTTATTTATATATCTTAGTAATATTGTTTAATAAATTGAAGTTATGATACCACAGTCATGAAAATAGTACAGAAACTTATACAAACTACAACACACTGTACTAAGGACAAATCCTCCACTCAAATACTTTATACAATTAAAGTTTTGCAAAAAATACACCTGAATCATGATTATGCTTCAACTTCTCTAACAGAAGTTACAAGCCAAAGATAACCTTCAGAAGGTATCTGTATACACCTTACAATTAATTAATTAATTAGTTAATTAATGAAACAGGAAAAGTCATCATACAACAGTTATAAGAATAATAAAATAAGCAATCTACTGTTGTTACAGTAAAATTGAACATATAGGCAATTTGAGGCTTTTTCATTTAAGCCAGCCTTCAACATTCTTTGAAAATTCTTCCAATCCATATTTATGGAATATCTCTGGGAATAATAAGGCTAGGAAGAATCTCAGAAAATAAAAAGTGAACTCTACTTCATTTTGTTAAAAGAAGTAGTATGTCTTGTGGTACATACTATCCTCAGTCTTCCAAGCTAGCTGTAGAAGATAGCCACAAAACTACCATTAGTAGTAGTACACAGCATCTAACATTCACACTTTAGATGGATGTTCCTGTTTCATTTTCTAAAATATTAACACAGAATATTAGGATATTATGCTATAGGAGAATGTGAACTTATAATCAAAACAATTAGTAGCCATTAATAGAAACATTTTCAATTTGTCTTTTAGTGAACTGCCTTGACATCTGTTACTGATGTAGAACAAGGAAATATCTGTCTAATATTTTTCATCATGTAAAATAAAATAAAGTAAAATAAAGCTCAACTGAAATAGCATAAACCTGCAGCCATGTATATGTCATTGGAATCACTATACAGTGAGCGTTATTTGCTTAGAATGGATGAAGAGATGTAGCTATTAATGAAAAAGGCTCCCCTTATTGATTTGATTTTATCTTTTTCCCTCAAGCTTCTTGTCTTAAGTCATGTAGTTCAGTTGTACTAAAAGATGAGATTTATTAGACATTGTTGGCTTTAAACCACTGGGATAAGAGTGAACTTGATCTTTTATTTCAATTTTCAGGTCTGGTATGTGCAAAATGAGACATACTCTAAGGATCCTGATCACTTATCTAATCTAGGTAGCCAAAGCACCATGATCATGTTCACTGGCATCTTCAAAATAATAGCTAACTCATAGAAGTATAGTTTTCTACCAGTAATGTGTGACAAGCCACCTAAGCATGGTTGTTTCCATATAATGGAACTACATTTCTGAGTTGTAATGTAAGGCTTTAGTTTCTTTGGTGGTGGCTTCAAGCACAGCTAACTGCTTAGCTAGTAATGCCACCATACACATCTCACTATCTACTTTGCACAACTGCAACTTACTGAAATAACATTTTTTTCTGTAGATCTGAGATGAGGGCTTGAGCCATTGCTCTGACTTATGTAAAAGATTTGACCCCGATCGTTTGTGCAATTCTTCTACCTGCCCATTATGGATGTGGAAGGAGACTTTATGGGTTTCAACATCACAGAAGGAAAGTCATAGGGAATATCGTCAAGCTTTTTCTGCTTTCCTCTTGCATATTATTTCCTGTGAAATTTAATGCATCACTTAGATACTTTCAAAGTATTCCTAGTTGTGTTATTTATCATACATGTATTTGTATAAATAAACTGCTTGAAAATTACAACTGTCTAACTTCATAAAAATATTCTATTTGGTAACACGAATATGCTGGTAAATTGTGATGTGTAAGAAATCTGTTTCATCTCTTTGGTGTGTCTCTTTTATTATCAGCATTTCAGAAAATAAATAAATAAATAAATAAATAAATAAATAAAAAGACAAGTGGTTGCTCTACCAAAAGAGCACAGAAACTTTTAAGAAATCAGAAACAGGAATATAAAATACCAATCTAATTGTCACACTTTACAACTTAAAATATTCATTTTCTACAAATATTAACTAATTTTAAAATTAATTTGTTTAAAGTGTGTTCCTGCCATTGTAAACTTACTTCGCACAAATTTTCTAGCTCTTATGTTTTGCCAAAACATTTACATAACCAGGAAATTTTTCAAATATTAAAAAATATTTTGACAGTATGCACTGATTGCATCTAAGAAGTTAAAGGAGTGTGACCTAAAATGCATTTTTTCTGGTTTTGCAGCATTTTTACACTGAGTACACTTCAGAATATCAATCCATGGAACAAGCATTAGCTATCTATATGACTAGTGGACAAAAACTGTCTCTGCATTATCCTGAGATAGGTCAGCATTATTTTGTTCAGAAAGTACTTAGAATCACAGAATCATTTAGGTACTTCTTACAAATATATCTAGTTCTATCAATTCTACTCCTACTTTTCTTCATGCAAAAGTCTGTAGTTCATTGGAACTGATTGTAGGATCATTACAAGGATCCTACATTGTATGATCAAGCAGTAAATATGATGACAATTAAACTGGAAAATATTTTGCAATGTACTTTATTTACCCAGGCCTAGTCTTTTCCATTTTAATGAAAAACTAGAGGATTTGCATACAGTTTGCAGACAGCATTGGAAAGCAAACAAAACCTTTTAAGCCAATTCTGTAAGAAAGTCTGAGCTTCTTTCAATTCCAATAGACAGGTTCTAATTATCAGTAGAGTATTATTGTACCATGAATCCAAAATTCCAAACTCCAAGGAAATTGAGAACTAGATGAAGATTTTTCTTCAGTGCCTGATGCGGACTTCAGTTTGATTTATGTGTAAAAATATGATAATTCTGTCTATTGCCAGAATTTTGTCTGATATCTTAGTTTATTTGGTTTGCTAACACAAATTCACTCTGTAGAAGACATAAAGAAAGCGAATAATCACTGGCTATTGTTTATTTTTATCAGTATAAAATATTCATACAGAGATTTATCCTGTATCCTCTACTTTATAACATTTAGACTTTAGTCTTTCCTACAGAAGCTCATGTATTCTACGTGATTTATTCTAATTAATGAAAATAGTTGATCTATAAATTGTGTTAATTAAATAGGGAATCAGAGGGGTTGACATGATTTTAGATTCATTATCCAACTCGTTGCTGTTGTCATAGCTATTGAATGTCTCAATAGCTGTTGTGAAAATAAGTTTTAAAAGTTGGATTTTCTGTAGTACAATTTTAGTTTCACTACTTGTTGAAAATGTGACAATTCAATACCAAAACTTCCTATAAATAAAATTCATAAATACTGTGAATTTTATAGTATATAAGCCTTCATCATAATAACATCTGGTGTGATAATTAAATTTTAAACAGAACAAATTAATATTCCCTATTGAATAGAATGACAACAGTTCTAACAGAGGACAAGAACCCACAAAATGCTATGTATATTGACTATGTCATGTAAGTAATGGATAGTATGTTTGTTCAAATAAATCCATATCATCTAGCATTCTGATGAAACATAAGGGAAACTGAAACCACACTTCTGCTAGATTTTGTATTTTGTTTCTTAAATTGTTCCTAGCAAATCTTTGACTCCCATTTATACTATAAAATGAATCATGGTGTCTTACATATTTCTTTGATCCTTAAACATTGAATATAATTTTCAGTCTACTTGAATTTATGACCTACTAACTACTTGACCTCTGGAGAGATAATTTTTTTTCTGGAGATGAAATTTATTAAAGTTTCTTTTTGGATCAGTGGACTACAAAATTAAGTGTCAAAAATAGTAATGATAATAATAATAATACACTAAGTTTCTCTTACTCTTACAATTAAACATTAGGCCAGAGAAGTTCCTTAGTTGGTTATGTAACTGTACACAGAGAAACAAAAAAAAAAAAAGAGGCTTTCTGTCACAGAACCAAAAGTTTATGGGTTAGCCTTTTTACAGAGGATCAGAGAATGTGATGAAACAGTCAGAGTCTTGTGAAAAATAAAAAATAACATTTTTGTATTGCGAGTCCAGGAGGATCACCTACTATGAGGAGAACTAAAGATAGCCTTGTTACTTCGTTACTTCAAATGGAAAAAAAAAAAAAGAAAAAAAAAATACTATTAGAAATTATATCCAACACAATTATTATATTTATTTTGAGAGTAAACAATAATGCATCAAAAATATTCAAACTTATAGAAAAAAAAAATAAAATTAAAATTCTAAAACCACTCATGTGAATACAAAATTATACTTCATGTATCAATTATGGAATATCAGTTATGATGGGATGACTAGCTGGGCAGATGAAGGCAGATCAATGGATGTGGTCTACCTTGACTTCTGCAAGGCTTTTGACATTGTCTCCCATAACATACTCATAAGCAAGCTCAGGAAGTGCAGTCTAGGTGAGTGGACAGTGAGGTGGTTCGACAGTTGCCTGGATGGCACAACTCAGAGAGTTGTGCTCAGAGGTGCAGTCTAGTTGGAGGCCTGTAGCTAGCGGTGTCCTCCAGGGGTCAGAACTGTGTCCACTGTTGTTCAATATACTCATCTAGAGTAGACCTAGATGATGGAATGGAGTGCACCCTCAGCAAGTTTGCTGATGACATATAGCTAGGAGGAGTGGCTGATACACCAGAAGACTGTGCTGCCAAACAGAGGGACCTTGACAAACTGGAGGGCTGGGCCGAGATAAACCTCATGAAGTTCAGCAAAGGCAAGAACACTGGAACAGGTTACCCAGAGAGGCAGTGGAGTTTCTTTCTTTGGAGATATTCAAAACATGCCTGGATGCCATCCCTTACAACGTGCACTATGTGATCCTGCTTGGCAGGGGGATTGGACTAGATGATCTTTGGAGGTCTCTTCCAACCTCAACCATTCTGTGATTCTGTGATTCTGTACTTACACAACTTTACTACACTGGTATTCAAGTGCAGTGGAATTGTCGTGGTTTCGCTCGAGTGGGCATCCAAGCCTCACCACAGCCGCTCTCTCACTCCCCCTCCTTAAAGAGGAATGGGGAGAAAATATGATGAAAAGGGCTCAAAGGTTGAGATAAGGACGAGAAGATCACGCAGTAATTATTGTAACGGGCAAAACAGACTCGGCATAGGGAGACAGTAAGATTTATTGCTCATTACTAACAAGCTAGAGAAGTGAGAAACAAAGGAAAGAAACCAAAAGCACCTTCCCCCCCCCCCCATCCACCCTCTTCCACCTCCTCCCCGCGAGCGGCGCAGGGGAATGGGGGAATAGGGGTTATGGTCAGTCTACAGCACTTCTTCTCTGCCGCTCCTTCTCGGTCACTCTCGTTCCCTGTGCTGTGGGGTCCCACCCACGGGATGCAGTCCTTGATGAACTGATCCGGCGTGGGCTTCCCACAGGCAGCAGCTCTTCCAGAACTGCTCCAGATATGGGTCCGTACCACGGGGTCCATCCCTCAGGAGAAAACTGCTCCAGCCTGGCTCCCCCATGGGCAGCAGCTCCTGCCAGGTCACCTGCTCCTGCGTGGTCTCCTCTCCACGGGCTACAGGTCCAGCCCAGAATCTGCTCCAGCAGGGGTCTTCCACAGCCTCCATCGGTGCAGGGCCACCTGCTCCACCGTGGTCTCCTCCACGGGCTGCAGCGTGGAACCCTGCTCCACCGTGGCACTCCATGGGCTGCAGGGGGACATCCTGCTTCACCATGGTCCTCACCACAGGCCGCGGGGGACTTCTGCTCCGGCGCCTGGAGCACCTCTCCCCCTCCTTCTACACTGACCTTGGCGCCTGTAAGGCTATTCCTCACTCTCCCAGCTGCTGTGTGGCGCAACGTTTTTTTTCCCTGTCTTAAACACGCTCTCACAGAGGCGCAAAACAACATCGCTTATTGGCTCGCCTCTGGTCAGCAGTGGGGCCCTTCCCAAACATGGGGCAGCTTCTAGATCCTTCTCACAGAAACCACCCCTATGGCCCCCTGCTACCAAAACCTTGCCACGTAAACCCACTGCACCTGTACACATAAGAATTGTACTCAAACAGCTGATTACACTTTTTCTTACCCCTTAACAGATGCTTACACCTTTCAACTTTAAACCTGAGAAGCAACGGGTAGTTTCCACGTTTCCCTTGGGGATAGTGTACTCTTCTGTATTTTGCTTCTGTACAAACAGTTCAAAATTTTAAAGTCATGTTGTCAGTCATACACCCAAACAACCTTGCACGGCATTACATGTTCCCACCCCCGCCCCCAGACAGGTCAAGCCCTGCAGGCAAGACCAGACAAGTAAATAATAACCTGTAAGTACATTACGTTTTGGCATTTTTTTGGCACTTTGTGGGGCTTAACTGCGCTTCAGTGAGAAGAACGTCTACTGGTGTGAACTGAAATTATGTCTCTGTGCCACAATGTATTTTTTTGTTTCTTTGTTTTTTGGGGGGAATGGGTGGGGCAAAATTTCATGTGGACACCTGCAGGAGTTGCAAAATAATAATAAAATGTAGGTGAAGGAAAAGTTCCTTCTGTGTTGTTGTTGTTTTTGTTTTCTTTTCCATGCAGTCTTAAAATGAAGGTCCCATTTTCAGGCCCTTGGCAGAGTGTAAGCATGCCGGAACACTTCACGCTACATAAATCATATTTGTCTGAAACGATAATATCATCCTGTGAAATATCATCCAGCCACCTGATGTAACTGGTGTGCGTCTTGGTGGAGCAGAGACTCCTGGTGCACCCAGCGCTGTTTGCTTACCTCTATTCCTTTAATAAATTGTAAACCTTGATTGTAACCCTATTTGGGACTCAGTCATTTATAACAATACCTATAGTCTGCCGCAGGCTGAAAAGTAGCCTGTGCCTCAGGTGCTGTTTTGTGCCTTTGCTTTTTTTACTTCATCCTTGTAAGTCTTCAAAAGGGAAATGAAGTTATCCTATTCAGAAAAAAACACCATCCAGAAGAAACTTTGGTTGTTTTCAGGGCCTGAATTCTCACTGAAACCAAAGGCGGGTATAGAATCATAGATTATCCTGAGATGGAATGGTCCCCTAAGGATCATTGAGTCCAACTCCTGGCACCACACAGGTCTACCCAAAAATTCAGACCACGGGACTAAGTGCACAGTCCAAATGCTTCTTAAATGCCGACAGGCTTGGTGCAGTGACTACTTGCCCGGGGAACCTGTTCCAGTGTGCGACAACCCTCTCAGTGAAGAACCTCTTCCCAATGTCTAGCCTAAGCCTCCCCTGCCTCAGGTTGACACCATTCCCGTGGGTCCTATCACTGGGGACTGAAGAGAATAGATCGGTACCTGCCCCTCCACTCCCCCTCGTGAGGAAGCCGTAGACTGCGACGAGGTCTCCCCTCAGCCACCTCGTTTCCAGGCTGAACAGGCCCAGTGACCTCAGCCGCTCCTCATACGTCTTCCCCTCTAGGCCCTTCGCCATCTCTGTAGCCCAGTATCTTACTGACTTGAAGAAAGAGGCTTTAATCTATCCTGGTTTGTTTACTAACGAAGGAGCACAAAAGAGACGCGTGTCCTTGCCTCTGAAGAGGAGGTGAAGGAAGAGCCAGTGCAAGGAACACAAAAATCAATTGTGCCAGACTAACATGGGGTTGTGTCTGAGCTTGGAGACTGCAACCCTCTTCAGACTTCCAGATCTAGGGGAACACTTTGGCCGCAGCCTAAAAGCCACCTGCACTTAAGCTCCCCCAAGCCAGCCAATCTTCTTCCCATGACCTGCCAGGAAACAGCAATGTGGGCATGTAACCAAATCAAAGCCCAGACCTTCAGCCCAGTCTTTGACCTGAATAGTGAGTGAGGATCCGGATTTATACATGAGGATTTATACATGATAGCTTATACGCAGCGGAAGTAAATAGTGTAGTCAGAGGTCACGGGGCTATATTTTGAAAAGTCCTGCATAAGGAAGACATCTCAGAAAAGCAGACTTAAATAACATTAATGCCAAGAAAAGTAATTCTGATTGCTATATTCTTTATCTGTTGTGACTAGACAGATGAAAATCTGTGATAGCAACTTTGCCTTTAAGGTCATTTTCTTTGATTTCTCTATCTGTCTATCTATTTATTTATTTATTTATTTTAACAGGCTCTGTACTAATTTTCCTGACAGAATGACTAACAGAAATACGACCCTTGTGCACCTTTTTTAGTTAATTCATTAGGTCAACTCTAACCCCTAAACCCCTTGTCAGGTTATTTCTATTAGTGACAAGGAGCAATTGACTTTAAAAGACTGAAGCCAGGTAGAGGAGCCTATTCCACAAGGTCTCTTGGCTCCACCCTTGTGAAGTGAAACCTGGCAGGTGTGGGTCATTTGACCTTTGCTATATAGGAAGCTTGAGGAGCTGTGGGGAATTGCCTTCCCAGGGGGAGTCTGAGGCTCAGGTTGTCTAGGGTGCTTTCCTGCTGTCGTGGTGGTGGGCTCAGTGTTCCCCAGTAGGCTGCTTTTATTTCATGTTCTTAACCAACTCTGTGAAATAGTTTTAGTGACTCTATGAGCTAGCTATGTTGGCAGTGCCTTCTCAGTACAGCAGAACCCTGCTGGTGCGACTTCCCTGTGAAGCAGTGTGGAAGTGACTCAGGTTCAGAAGCTGGCAGGTAAGTGTTCCTGGGTTCTACAGTTCTTTAACGTTGAGGAGTTGGAGTACTTCCTTCACCTTCTCTGTTCTCAGTGAAACTAGTTATGTGGATTCTAAGCTCCCTTTCCAGCCCTTAAAAACATAAGAATAATAACAGTAAATAAGAATAAAACCCCACCGACTCAGAAGCTCCAGTGCTTACAGGTAAGCCTGCCTTCCAGGAATGTTCTCAACTATTTGTTAGGGTTGAACATCAGGCAGTGTGAAAAAGGTGCCTTAACATGAACTCAAATTATGCCTTGCGGTAAGTAGAAACAGATTGGGAGAGATACTGGTGGCATTCTCGTAACTTTCACTAAGTGGAAGTCGTGAGACTGTGCTGTTCATAAAAGAAATGCCATTTTCACAGCATGTGAGTCAAAAGCAATATGAAGAAAGCCTCTCTTCTTCCCTACAGGCCTGCATGTCTTGGCTGCGGAGAAAGTTCTGGAAGAGGTCCACATACTGAGAGAATCGATCTTCCTCACCACCAGTAGAAAGCAGCATCTGAGGTATTGCGGAAAACGTCCTTCTGTGAAAGGAAGATGACAGACCGGGAAGATGGCCCGTGCCACCCTGCGGTTTTGCCAATGCGACTCTGCAGAGGATGGGAGAGAAAAGGATGGAAAACTGAGGGGGGGGGAGGGACGGGGACACTTAAAGGCATGTGTACATAACTTGCGAATAAAAACAAAGGGGAGGGAAAAGGGGTTGTGTGAGAACTGTGATGCTCCATATGACACAGGGCAGCCCTGAAGGTGGGCTGGTCCCCATTAATTTCTGGTCCCCATTAATTTCTGGTCCCCATTAATTTCTGGTCCCCATTAATTTCTGGTCCCCATTAATTTCTGGTCCCCATTAATTTCTGGTCCCCATTAATTTCTGGTCCCCAGGGAAACGCCTCTGCAAAGGCAGTGGCACTTGGCACGCAACGCAGCGAATATTGTGGACTAACCTTCCAAGTGATGTCGCCTCCGCAAATGTCATTCCGAAGCAATGCGTCTTATGGGCACCAAGTTCTCTGTTGCACAGCCTAGCCTAAGCCACAGTTGGAATCTCAAGCTGTCATCTCAGCTTGACTGGCTCCTCAAGTTAGAAGTATGCAGAATAAATTCAACAATGCGCTCCACCGGTCTTACAGCATTCAAGCTGGAGACTATACAGATGACAGACTATCCTGAGCAATGTGGTCTGAAAACGGTGAGTGTGTTTCATTATGTGCCTTCCTATGGGTCACAGACAGAGATCTAAAAGCGTGATGTGGCTTGTCTGCGTCTGATTTAGTGAGGCATGATTGTGGACTGCTGGTGCTTTCACCTGTTCTACCACTTGCTCTGCACATTTGTTAGGCATGATACTTTTTGGGCAGAGGGGCTTGTTCAGATCACGTAGGGCAGTTTTCTCTCCTGTCTTAACTGCAGCGATCCTTCCAATTTGCTGTTGGCCAGCAGTCCTGCTCCCACCAGCTCAGTATGGAGGGAAAGATGCGTTTGCATGTTGCTGACTCAGGCTTGACTGGGATATTCTGGGTGTTCTCCATCTGTCATCGCTGGGTGTAAGAAAGTCCAGAGCTGGGGCCCGTGCTGTCAGAAAGCAGAGGTACAAACTGAGCCAGGCTTTGTTTGCAGGGTGAGGGAATTAGGCACCCCAGGAAGGCAGTAGGACTGTGGTGTCCCAAGGCCCTTACCCGTCCAGGTAGCAGAGTCCCCTGCAGTGGGGTCAGTCTGTGTTTGTGGGTGCCCCTGTGAAGCTGCAAGGGAGCATGCACTCTGAGCTCTAGCTTGGAGTGTCGTGGTGTCTCTGCTGGCAGCTGGCCACTTGGTTAAAACTCATGTAAAGAAAATCAGTAAGACAGCCTTTAATTTAAGGCAGTCCTGCTCACACGTGTTCTTTGACCGCTTCTACCACCAGTGCCAGCCTTTGCCACTTGTGGCCCTGTCTCTTTCCTGTGTTATCTTCACTGTCTTGTCTAGTTGTTGGCATTGAGGAGATTTCTGTTCAACTGATTTTCTTCCTCCAGGTGAAGAAAGATCCAAGTTACCAGAGCTGAAAGGCAGGAAAGCTGCAGAGCCCAGCTTTCAGTTCACAAAGCCCAGAACTTCAGTTCACGAAGTGTGTGGTGTCCCCAACGTTGAGAACAGCATCCATCCAGCATTTGAGGACTGCATTCCATCAGATTTTGATTATCCTGCTCCCCCGGTGCTTGACAGTGCTCCTGCAGAATTTGAGGAGTTCCCTCCTCCAGGGTTTGAGGACTTGAAAGACAAAGACTGCGTTGTTATGGACAATGCATACCATGCATCGTCAAGGTGCAAAGCATCCTGGAAATGCACTGAAGGAGGCGAACCCACCATGTATGCTTTGATCAGAACGAGGTACGCAGAGGACAAGCCTGGAGATTTAGAATGGAGTTCTTACTATCAGATTTGCCAGGAAACATGTTGACAGTATTGGACTGAGGTTTGGATTCTTCCCTTCTCTCTCAGCTGGCTTTGAGCTAACATTGTAGTTCTGCTGTTGCTCAGATGAATCTGCTGCTTCACATGCTTAGAAGAATTGGCTAGAAGCCTGAAGAGAAGTGTCTCTGGGGATTAGCTTGTTTTCCAGGGATAAGCCCTTCTCTACCCTTTGTGCTTCTGAAGGTCTTCCAGGAAGACCCCTTAGAAACCCCTCAGAGAAGAGGCATGGTAACTAACTGTGAGAGGAGTTGAGCTGGGCCTCTGCCTCTCTGCTTCTGTTAAAAGGCCCCACTGAAGAAAAGCAGGACCTTGGGGATGTCCGGAGGCCGTGTCAGGCCCAGACCTCAGTCCTCATTTGTTGTGTGGCCCATACACCTGTGTAAATGCACAGGGAAGAGGATGAACACCCTAACAGCTTGTTGGATGTGGGCAGCTTGCCAAACCTTCATCTGGTGTATGATGATACGAAAGGTGCAGTGTAACTCAGTAGACTTGGATGTGATTTCACTATAGTGTTTGCTAGACAGCACACTAAGGAACTGTTTGGTTGTTTGTTTCCTTTTTAGAAGGAAAAAAGGAATGCAGGGAAACCAGAACATTGCTAGCAAAGGGGTATAGCCATATCTGTAATTAACAAGGCTGTTCAATAACGGCAATTCGATGTGCTTTCTCCAATACCTGTATTCAATTGAATCTCAAATGGCATGTAGTAATTTTTGTGGATGTTTCTTATATTACAGGTATAAGGTGCTGCTTGTAGGCTTCATGAAATATCTTTCCTTATAGAATGCTGAATAAAAGTATTTTCTCTTATAACTGAAGAGCTGTTGCTGAGTGTTGCTTTGTACTGGGATTGTTCATATAATGTGACTAAGTACATCCTAACGCCCCGTGTGTGGACAGTATCTACAACTTTGTATTCTAACCCTGGAGTAAACAGATAATTTTGTGGTGTCTCTTTACAGCAGAGACATGGTCATGATTACAGTCCCACTTCCTCGCTGCCCTTCCTTGGGAAGCAGAACAAGCCCTTTTTGTCTTGTTCTCAGAGGGTCGTTCTCACTTTGCTGTGGAGAGTGCACCCAATCTTTCCGCATCTTTCTTCACCTGGGTTTCTCACAACTGAGTGCAGTTCTCCCATTGAATTTTACAGCTATCAGGATAAATGCCTGTCTTTACTACTCTTACCCTTCCTACTGCGTTCAGAAAGGAGGTGTTAGATTATTATTACTTTTTTTTTTTTTTTTTTCAAGAGGCTCACCTGCTAGCTCACCTACAGGCATATCAGAGCAAACACTTGGTTCAAAACCTGAGGTTTGCTTTGCAGTCTGTGGCGTGAGTTTGAGTCTTGATGGTGTAAGTCCTCTTTAAATTCCTGATGGATGCTGATAGAAGACCAAGAAGGTTATTCAGCTTATTACAGAATGATATGATCATAGAAATATGATCATAGAATATCCTGAGTTGGAAGGGACCCACAAGGATCATTGAGTCCAACTCCTGGAACCACACAGATCTACCCAAAAATTCAGACCATATGACTAAGAGCACAGTCCAAACACTTCTTAAACTCCGACAGGCTTGGTGCCTTGACTATCCTATGGCTGGTCACTAAAGAGCACAGATCGGCACCTGCCCCTCCACTGCTCCCCAGATCTGGTCCTCAGGGAAACGGCCCTGTAAAGGCAGTGCCACTTAGCATGCAACACAGGGAATATTTTGGAGGAACTTTCCAAGTGATGTCATCACCGGGGATGTCATTCTGAAGCAACGCGTCTTATGGGCACCAAGTTCGCAGTAGGAATCTCAAGCTGTCATCTCAGCTTGGCTGGCACCTGAAGTTGGAAGGATGCAGAAAAAAAATCACCAATGCGCTCCACCCTTTTTTGCTGTAATGTCTAATCTGTGGTGGTTTGCAAAGGGGTTTTGTGCCCTGGCAGGAATACGCTGAGGTAGTTTTGTGGCAATGCGATGTAGTTTGGGAAGTTGTCTTGCCAAAACCTTGCCACGTAAACCCACTACAGGAATATCCAAGGAAATTTCATATCAGATCAAAAACTGCAAATATTTCTATATTGCATTAATTCTAAATAATAGTATGTTACAACGGTAATATTCTCTATTAACCATGACTTGATGTATTAAGCTTGAAAGAATACAAATTTAAGAACATTGCCTTAAGATTATGCAGGGGTCTCTCTCTCTCTCTGTCTCATTTATATATTATATATATATACATGGAAATAATTTTCAGTCCTGTATTTTGCAATCTTTGCCTTTGTGTTTTGAATGACTTTTTCGTATTTCTATGGCATTTTTCTTGCTGGGAATTGAGTGTAAATACCCATATATTAAGTATTTAAACTGCACATAAGGCCTTAATCACTAGCAGGTGTTTAATCTTTATTCATAATGGTGACCTAGCTTTGCAATCAGGAAAAGCAGTTGTGACTCCTTGGCTTTCTTGGACAGTTATACGGTTAATATTTTGTCATAATCATTATATCATTCATATAATTTTAATTTACTTTCAAATTATGTTTTTCCTTTTTTCTTAATTTTATTTCACTTTATATAAGGATGCTAAGGTATCTGTATGGACGTCAAAATTTAGCAGAGGTGAAAATTTGAAATAATATAAATGAAAAAGATGTTACTATTTACCTTCAATTACTTTTTAAGTCTTTGCACAGACAGGGCAATGAATGAGGTGCACCAAACCCATCAGTATAGAGCTTGCAGCAAATTCTTAATCTTGATTCAGATAAAAATACAATGGTTATATAAGAAGGTAGGACTATATATATTTTGTTAGGAAGCTAAGTTTCTCCTCGTTGTAACATGGGAATCTCTCTGAAGCCAGATGTAATGCATTTTTTTCACACATAAAAAGTGTGAAAGAAGTCAGAAGTTCTGCTTGATGCAATGCTAAAGAAAATTTTATGTATCATGATTGCAAACAAGAAATGAAATAGTTTTGACTACAAGAATGTGAACATCTGCCAAAAATCTGAGTATGCTTTCTACACATCACTTATCTTAGAAGTAGGTGAATTTCTCAATGTTTATATTTGCAAAATTCCACATAATAGATTAGAAAATGTGGTATGCATTTCAGACATCTTCTGATGTGCTATTTTTGATATACAATTAAGACTGAAACTGTAATCACACAAATTTAATTCTCCACTTGAACCAAATCTTGTGATGCCTGTGCTGCAGGAAGAGAATTAGGTTTCATTTACCTCCAAAAATTTTCTTGCAAAAACTGTATTTATGGTTCTCTCAATGTTTTATCATTGTATATGAATAAGGTGTGATCAGAAAAAATAAAAATAAAAAATAAAGATGTATGCATATATTTAACAGACAATATGAGATATTAACCTATTCTAGATGTGTTACCTCAAACTAAATAGCTCTATTTTATTTCTATTCTTTGAAAGCACAGTGACATACTGTGCTTTCATAAAGCATTTTTAATGAATACATATGAACATAAGATTTTATTAGATAATGAAAAATAAAAGATCTATTTAAAAGATCTCTTTCTGCAATCCTTATAGGCATCAATATTTCTTTTGTGAACAAATTTTCTGAAATTTAGAAATTTAATCTCCAAAGAGAAAATTCTGAAGTTTTGTCATTTTGCATTATTACTTCAGTAAAACAGCTTCTATATCTATAAAGATATACCTATATAACATAGAATCCAGGCTCTATACGAGTCTGAAAGCATTCAGAACTAATTTATGATTCTTTCCTTAACACTGTGAAGAAAAAAACTTTCAAAATTTGAAATATTATAACAGATATTATTCATTTTATTAATGTGTTATTGATAAGGTTTATCAAAACTTGCCAGGTTGCTTTATTTTGCTTTTTCATTTTTTCCTTTGATTCATCTTTTTCCTGTATTTTTCTGCCTCATTCTAAAATGGCTTTTGATTTACTTGATATTTTCTGCTGTTCAGACTTGCTAAAGTGCTCTTGTCAACAGTTCAGTGGCTGAGTGAAGCAAAGTGTTAGTTAATAGTGTGAAAGCTTGGTGTGCTGTCAGAAAAGGGCAGGCCATTAACTTGTGAAATTTTACTTTCAGTGTTCCACAGCCCTAGTGCTGGCAGAACAAATCTCACTGACAAAGATACAAATGGCATATGAATTCATGACACTTGTAATTAAGCACCACACTTTTGGTTAGAGCAGTTAAAATGGCAGATTATTGAAGATGGTTTATAACAAAATAGAAATAAAAATAAATAATAGATAGTAATAAAAAATAAGGAAAGAGGAGGAGAGGAGAGGAGAGGAGAGGAGAGGAGAGGAGAGGAGAGGAGAGGAGAGGAGAGGAGAGGAGAGGAGAGGAGAGGAGAGGAGAGGAGAGGAGAGGAGAGGAGAGGAGAGGAGAGGAGAGGAGAGGAGAGGAGAGGAGAGGAGAGGAGAGGAGAGGAGAGGAGAGGAGAGGAGAGGAGAGGAGAGGAGAGGAGAGGAGAGGAGAGGAGAGGAGAGGAGAGGAGAGGAGAGGAGAGGAGAGGAGAGGAGAGGAGAGGAGAGGAGAGGAGAGGAGAGGAGAGGAGAGGAGAGGAGAGGAGAGGAGAGGAGAAAGACATCATATAACCTGTTTGTTTGTTTGTTTGTTGTTTAAATTTCCATTAACAAACATTGCTGGATTAATGTGCTGATCTCCTTAGTGGTGATTTCCTGTGCCTTGAAAAGATTTCATCTAGGAATTTAAAATCAAAAAAATTCCTGTAATTCATAGACATTTTAGACTTTCAAGTTGAACCTCAAAGTGTATGTGTGAAGCCCACCTCCCAAAGATTCTGTTGCTATTGTATGAACTCAGAATTAATGCAGGTGTGGTTTTGTTTTGTTTTGTTTTGTTTTAAATGGCTGTCCTACCCATTGACTAAAAAGTCCAAGGTTCCTCTAGGCCAGTGTTCTTCCTATCACTGAACAACACTGAGTATCTGCGTCTGTGTTAACATGTAAGAAAACTGCAAGCATACACAAAATATCACCTATATTTCTGATTTTTGGCTCAGTGATGCTTTGAGTTGGATGTGATAACCTTTTTTAATTAGTGATCTCTTATGGACTTTTCTGAGAAAGTAAGCATTTTGAATCAAATTTTATTTTCAGTTGATGCCACATTTTGTACAAAACATTTTTTGATATACGATTTCATGTTGTATAGCAATGCTTGAACTTTCTTTCATCTAGCTTTGTTATTTTTCTATTTCTAAAGCAATGAACAATTACTTGATATTTATTCTTTTCATGATACTTCACACTGCTTCATTCCTTCTCAGGTGTCTCCCCTAACCTTCAAAGAGTTTCTGCACTGAAGGTTTCCTTTAATGTTGGTCATCATTGTTACCTTTCTTTGAATCACTTCCAGTCCTATTACACCTTTTGCTGTAGGGTGAGATGAACACAGGCAAATAGTATTCCAAATGACTACCTGTAGTAGATTTGTACTGCAAATAAAATTCTGTTCTCTCTCTGATTTGCCTCTTTTGCTTTTCAAATTAGTACTAACATTCAATTTGTTTTTTTGCACTGCCAGTTCCAAGATACTGAATTGGGTACCCAAAAGAGAGAAAAATATACAATTAGTGACCACCTATGAAATGTTTGGTTAAAACATTTCTTGGCATCACATAAAAAACTGTGTAGCAGAAGGCAGATTTCAAATGCTTTAGCCCTCAAGGCCCTGTGTCCTTTTCCTGTAATTCTTTTCATCATTCACTCTCAAATGTGAGACTTGTGCCAAATAAAACAAGTTCTTATGAAAAACAGTCTGCTAAAAATAAATAAAAAAATAAATAGGCTTTAATTTTTATGTCTATCCTTGAAAAATATTGAATTAAATTATAGAATTAACCTTAAACCTGTTATTACAACAAGTACTAATTATGTTTACATAAGTTACATTTATGTTCTCTATACATTAGCAGTTACCAGTGAAGTTTCTGATGTACTCCACTTCTGTCATGCTTATGTAAAGCTTACATACTGTGATGAAGAAATTAAATGAAGATATTAAAAGTTATATAAAACCCCAAGATTTTAATAACAAGTACTTGAGCTCAGTTCTTGATCAATTCTCAGAACTACCTCACTTCCCTCACGTGTGATGTGCTAATCCGTACCTTTTTTAAGCTGAATTACTGATGACTCTTTTTTCTCATGAGGCTATAGGGAAAAATATTACTAATTTAAAGTGTGCAAATATGTAGTTCTCATGATTCCTTTTTGCACAACACTGTAAGGGACAACAGTGCACAGACTAGAGTGTAGTATTCTACCCTGAATGGGCTAAAAACCTTTCTAATAATGTTAAATGTCACTGACCATGAATTTCATTTAAGTTGCAGTCAAATACAAAGACTAGTACAAACTAGAAAAATATTCCACAAATCTTGGTTTGAGGAGCTCTGAGCCATCACTTTCTCTATTATCATCTTTCAATCATTAATCAAGTCTTCTGTTAATATTTTTTCCTTATTTCCTACCTTAATTTAACAAATTTCTGATTTCCACTAGAGTTCTTGCTAAACATTCCTCTTCTAAGTATTTAGTATTTTCTTCCCATGAATAAACTTTTATGCACTGTAATCAGGTCACCTCACTTGATTCTTCACCTCAACTGGTCTTCACTTGGTTTCCTTTGGGTTAACTATAAAAGCTAACTACATTTTTTACTGCAGAATTTTAACTTATGTTATTTTAGGGGATCTTTTCTGCCTTTCTTTCTAGGTTTCTGTCTTCTTCTAAGAAGCAGACAACACTAAATACACTAAATACACCATTCTGGCATCTATATCACCACTGTCTTTACCTCAGTATACATGTATTGAAAGCTCTCATTCCCCTTTACTGTTCTACCTCTGCACTTAGCCTTTACAACTATGAGTTGTCTGATCTGCCTTCTTAATATCTTTTCTGAAGTTCCACTTCTTTCAAAATGAAGTATCTATTGTCTAAATTTGTTTGTGCGTGTGTGCTTATAAGCATGTGTGTCTTGGGATATTTGTGGGATAAGAGATTAATTTTAAATTTATTTTCACTGAAAATGTATTTTATTTGAAAATGTCCTGTCAGGAATTTATAATGCATTCCGTAATTGCCTCATATTTGTTGGTTACCAGTTTAGAAGCTCAAGTCTGTTAATACTGATCTATTTATTTCAATAGTTATTAAAACAGGTCTGTGAAATTAATTTTTATAAACTATTACTTCTTTTTTCTTCCAAAGTCAAGATGCAAAATCTCTTATTCTTTGTTCCCATTGTTCTCTTCAGAATTCTCAGGGAGACTTTGTATCACTTTACAAAAGACACAGATATGAGTTAGTGTTTAAACTCATCACCAAGTGTTTTGTTTAAAGTTTATCATGCTCTTAACACTAATACATTTGTGAGAATGCAAAGAGTTTGAAAAGATTCAAAAACTGGAAGTGTAGCAGACGTTGTTTTGCTGTGCTGCTTTCTATTTGTGCGTGTGTATCCTAGGAAACCATTTAAGGTGGAGTTTGTGAGACGAGATCATGGTTGTATTAAATATGAAAAAGATTTCAGTTTTGAAAAGTTTGTTGGGTAATTAGGTAATGTCAGTTTCACTTTGTAAGGAAAATATAATTCTGATTGTTGTGCAGAAAGATTGCATAAGTATTGGAAAATATGCAATACATAAACTGACAATTTATCAAAATATATGGAAAATGGTTCATTCAATAAAGTTCTTTTAAAAATCCAGGACATGATTCTCATCTTTCTTCATTACTTTAGTATCATGCCAGTGAAGCTGTACTGAGAGCAATGCAGGTGAATAAGTGTAAAACAGTATATTTTTGATTCCATCAGTCAGCAAACTATAGTATTTATTAAACCAAAATGTAGTAAGAGATTCTAAAAACAGGAAACCTAATATTAAAACCAGAGATCAAGATTAATTTACTTTCTACTTCGCACAGCAATAAATATATGCAGTGAATTATTGAAGAAGGTGATGAAAATAGAATGTAAACAAACTCATGTTAATCCAAGATTTATTAATGGAAAATCAATAGATTTTGTAGGAAGTGTAGAATGGAAAGGGAAGATAGTGACACTAAAACAAAATTTAAACAGTAAAGGATGTTTTAGAGTTTGTTGAATTCTTGTGACAGCTATAACATACATTGTTCTGAAAACAGAAAAAGTGAACAAAAAAAAGGGGCAAAATTAAATATGCAGGTACTCTGTTTACATGGGCAAATAAGTACGCAATTATTTGACATCTAGTTATAATTAAGGTGCTAAGAAATCCATAAGACAATGGATTTCTTGGGAAAGCATTTGACCAGCAAATACTGTCCTCAAAGCATTGGCAAGCATTGACAGCTTGAATGCTATGAAAAAGCAGCTACTAAAAATGATGATCTGACTTTGGCTCCAGTTGCTGTAATCTGGAAAAGTGTGAGAGAAAAAAAAAAAAAATCACTCTATATTTTCTTCCATACAGTCTTATCATAAGCAGTTTTTGTAGGGAAAGTAGAAAAGTGAAAAAGGAGAACAGAAGGCTGCCCAGAAGAGCCTTGTTTTCAGATGAGTCTTGCACCATGATAGTACTTTCAATTAGTGAAGGAAAAAAGGCTTTTTGCATCAGTCTGCCTTGCACTCTTCTGTCTACTTGCATGTGTCCAAGACTCTTTTTCTGCTGTGGAAACAATAAGGGAAAGTGGACAATGGGAACACATGGTTCATTAATATTATCAGGTCGATGACCTTTTCAGTACAAAGGGAGTCATAAGTATAGGGAACATGATAAACCATACACACCAAGACATCAGACTGATAGAGAAGTGACAAAAGAAGCAATAGAGACAAGAACTCTGCAGCAACTAGCTGGCTTCACTGTTAAGAAAATCCAGGCATAATTTTGGGGAGGGTCAGCCTCCCCTAGGAAGGGGAACACAAAATGAGCATAAATACTACGGAAATTTCAGAGGGGCCTGTGGGACTGTGCAAAACTGAAAACTGATAAATGTCCAGTATTGAAGAAATTTAGTGAATGAATTCAGGGCCAGTAACTGGAGGCAGATGGGGGGTGAGAGGGTTGATGCATCTGTGCCAGCAACTGGTGTGGGACTGCATGTCCCAGGCCTCTGTGCCTGATGCCAGCAACTGTTATAATTCACATAATTATATAAAATTGCTTTTTATATAATAACTGATCTGCTCATGAGTCCTTGGATTGTTCTGTGGAGTTAAGGACAATTATGCACAGAAAATATTTTTTAGTAGTGACTGCAAATCATTTTTCAGCTTTAGCAGCTAAAGAGAAGGAGATGGGATTTTTAAGCATAGATACCCACCTTGCAAAGTCAGGTAAGAAAAAAAAAAAAAAAAATGATAGAAAGACCTCAAGGAAACTAAAACTGGCTAATTAAATGATTTATATGTGTTTTCAAAATGTTTTTGAAAGGAATATTCATGTAAAATATAGATCTATACCATGTTTATTTAGCAAATAATTTACAAACTAAAAATAATGAAACTATGAATTATTGGATAACTTTATTGTATATGTCTTCTACAATTCTGTGACATTGTGAAATATTAATATTAAAGAGATTTACAATAGTACTGTGTTGGATTTTAGAAAGTTATAATAATAGTTTAAGAGTGGTTTGTGTGGTGTGTTTTTTTTTTTTTCAAAGATTTTGTCTTAATTGTGGGATTTATCTGCAAGTATAATTTGGGAGGATGGATAATGTTAATATTTGAACAACACTGGATTAGGTCACAGGAGAGTTATTTCTTAACTTTTCCAGAGATCTTCAGTGTGACCTTAGACATAAGACAAAATACAGAGGAATCTCACAGCTTTAGTTCTTTTCTTTATCTGGCTAAAAAAAAAAAAAAAAAAAAAAAAAAAAAAAAAAAAGTTATTTTGATTTGCAACCCTTATAGTTCTCAGGATTTAATATATGAACAGTTTTACTAATATAATTTCAAAACATTTTAATTATTTATTATGCTTACCTGTGTTTCTTTGGTATCATGACCAGACTTTCAGTGGATTGTGGATTGTATGCAATTATAAAGTAAAATATTAAGATAAATCTTGGCATTCACTTTTCTGGAAAAACATACTCTACCTTTGAATGCTTCACTCTATACACTTACACAATATAAAAGCTGAAAGTACACCACTGCCTGAAGACTTGCAAATCATATGTAAAGGGCAACAGAGTCATAAAACAAGTTTCCAACTTGCCAAGTACTGCTTACAAGAAATAGCCTGCTGTTTGCACTAGTTTGTCTTTGTACACACAGTGGTCATTGAATTGCCGGGAGAAAGAAATGACTGTTTGGACTACATTTGCAGTCAGTCCTAGTATACATGCCATTTTTTTAATACAAGTAGGGTTTTTTTTGTTTTGGTTTTGGTTTTGTACATTTAGCATATTATATGTTCAGTACAGGTAAAAGTTTTCTGCAGCCTAAAAAACAAACAAACAAATAGTGTTATATCACTACTGCCATCCATCATTTTATCTAAGGTTAGTAGTTTTCCCTTTTATATCCATCATTTTTAAATCACTTAGGATTATCCTATCAAATTGGTTTTTTTTTGAGCTCTGTACAGCGCTTTCCAAGAAAACTTTTTAGATCCAGAAAATGATAACAATAATTCATCATCCATATAGAAATATATAATGTTCAGCACCTAAGAACAGCATATCTGGATTAAGGCTGAAGGTTGAAAACATGTTTACTGTGGATTTTTTCTATTTATAACTATAGGGTATATGCTCTTGTTTTATTTTCATGACATGATTTATCAATAAAAAGTAGTAATCTTTTACATTGAAAATAAAAAAAAATAAAAAAAAATAAAAAAAAAAGGTTAATTGGTAACCTTTGCTGTGTCTCTTAAACAAAATCGACAATTTCTTTCAGAACATCACATTTTCTCATTTTCTTTATAAGTTAGCAAAATATCCGTTTGAATTCAGTGAGTATGTAACTGCCTCAAAGCTAAGTATATAATTAAGCGTGGTCTTAACTTGCAGTAGAGTTTAGCATTTAAATAAGAATTTTCTTGGATTTAGAAACTAAAATACACATAGCTATAGAATGAACTGAAATTAATGATGAATATAATTACAGATATATATGCACACATGCATGCATATAAGGTATATACATACATACAAATATAGAGAGAGAGGCACACACTCATATATCAATGTGTATGAATTAATTTGAATGGTAGGCCTGAGTGTCCAAAAGTCTTAGTTACAGCTGTTTTGCAAACTATTGTACAAACACAAATCCACATAATAAAATGGATATCAGTCTGAAAATGAACATTTTATTTCAATTTATTTTACACATACCATTAAAAATCACTCACTTACTACTGTCTCTAAAAGTTAAGCTTTAACCCTGAAAAAAAAAAAAAAAGTATATAATTCTGTATTAATACTTTGATTGAGAGCCCAGAGTGTAGCTGAAGTGAGAACAAGTAGGTTTTGTAAAAATAGGATTTGATGTGAATAAATAAAAGTAATTTCCAGGTAACTTGAATTAATTACTATATTTTAACACTGAGGTTATTCTTATGGTCACAGTACATAAAAGATATTTAACTGCGTATATGAATCAACATTTAGAATAACAAAATATAGTAAACTTTGTTACAAAGAGGTATATTGTGCCTACTGATACAATCATGAGCATAGTATATGTGTCTCATTACTTCAACAAAATGTAACATACTATAAAACCCCACAAAGCAGAAATAATAAGCTTGAGAAAGAATGTAGATGATGAACATTAAATACTTTCAATTTCATAAAGAGGATATTGAAGTGCAACACAATCACATATACAAAGAGCAGAGATATCTACAGATAAAAGAATTATATAGTCATCTGAATACTATTTTTGCTGTTATTTTTATCACTTTATTAACAACAGGATGACTGAAAAGCAATTTAACAATCCAGGTTGCAGAAGATCTTACCAGGTCAAATTGTATATCACTTATAAACAACTTGCATGAAGAATGTTTAAATTAGATTGTGTATGACATGAAAGGAGGTTAGAGTAAGTTAATATATCCAATTCTTTTGTAGCTACATAAAATGACGTTCTGAGACTACCTCTGCATTTTGAGTCCCAATGTTAGGTTCAATATCATATCTGTAGAACATGCACTGTTTCATCACAGAAATTTACTAAAGGTGGAGTTTAGAATGGATCAGTTTCTATGCTCAAGGAAAAAATGAATGTGAGCACTTGTGTGTGTGTGTGTGTTTTAGAGCATTCTCAGGAAAGTACTTTCCAGAAATGTAGATGGTCACAGCCTACTTCGATATATTTGATTTACCTTGCTGCAGTGGGTTGCAACTGTACTAGCAACTATGTACCCACCCATCTGCTCACTCATTTTCCCATAGAGGGATGTCTTCACTTGAGACAAAGCCAGTTTAATAAGCAAAACTGCATGCACAAGCAAGGCAGAATAAGAAATCCTTACCTGGTTTCTCACCAGCAGGCAGACCTCCAGCTACTTCCTGGAAAGCAGGATCCCTGTCTGTGCAATGATCACCTGGAAATTGAAATACGATACCCATGAATGTCCCTGCTTCTTCCTCCTTTCCCTGAGCTTCAATTGCTGAGCATGACATCATGCAGACAATAGTAAGTTGGGGAGAAGTGTTGATCTGCTGGAGGGTAGGAAGACCCTGCAGAGGGACCTGGGCAGGTAGGATTGATAGTCAGAGGCCAACAGGATGAGGTTCAACATGACTAAGTCCTGGGTCCTGCACTTTGGCCAAAACAACCCTGTGCAACGCTACATGCTTGGGAAAAAGTGGCTCAGAAGCTGTGCAGAGGAAAAGGATCTGGGGGTGCTGATTGATGCTCACCTGAACATGAGCTGGCAGTGTGCCCAGGTGGCCAAGAAGGCCAACAGCATCCTGGCTTGTATCAGGAATAGTGCAGCCAGCAGGACCAGGGAGGTGAGCGTCCCCTTGTATTTGGTTCTGGTGAGGCCACACCTCGAGTACTGTGTTCAGCTTTGTGCCTCTCAGTACATGAAGGTCATTGAGGCCCTGGAATGTGTCCAGAGAAGGGCTACGAAGCTGGTGAAGTGCCTGGAGCACAAGTCCTGTGAGGAGTGGATGAGGGAACTAGGATAGTTTAGCCTGGAGAAGTGAAATTTATCCAAAAGGAATGCAGTTCATGTTCTTCAATAATTCAAGGCAAGAATCAAAGCAGATACCAGAGCACAGCTTCTAGAGGCATATAATCCATTGCCAGCAGTTGTCACAGCAGAGCACAAATGGACCATGAATCTCTGCTGAAGTGATTATGTGCTCAGTGATGATGATGAGGAGGAGGCTCAGGGGAGACCTTATTGCTCTCTACAACTACCTGAAAGGAAGCTGTGGGGAGCTGGGGTTTGGCCTTTTCTCGCAGATAACTAGTGATAGGACTAGAGGGAATGGCTTCAAGTTGTGCCATGGGAGGTTTAGGTTGGAAATTAGGAGAAATTACTTCTCAGAAAGAGTAGTCGGGCATTGGAACAGGTTGCCCGGGGAAGTGTTGGAGTCACTGTCCTTGGGAGTGTTTCAGGAAAGCCTGGACCTGGTGCTTAAGGAGATGGTTTAGTGGGTGATATTGGTAGTAGGGTGATGGTTGGACCAGATGATCTTGGAGGTCTCTTCCAATCTTATTCTATAGTTCTATGATTCTAAAATATATGGAATATACCTTTGGTCAATTCAGGTCAGCTGTCCCACCTTTGTCTCCTCCCATTTTCCTGTGCATCTCCAGCCTCCTTGCTGGGGCTGTGGCAGAATAATGGGGAGCAGGGTTGGAAAAAAAGAGAAAACCTTGATGCTGTGCATGCACTTAGCAGCAGCAGCCAAAATCCTGATATGTTACCAACACTGATATACCCACAAACCAAAAACACAGGAACATTCAGGTTCCTATGAAAAATGTAACTCCATTCCAGACAGTCTCTGTACACTAGAGTCTGGATCACAAATTTTGGATCTTCCTAGAAATCCTCCACATCACATTCTACAGGAAATATGGTATTAGTTCTGTGTTTGGAATTCCTGGAGTCCACGTCCACTCACAGATCATCTTGGTAGACTGGATTTCTGAGAAATATAGATTTCCCATAAGATGACTTATTCAGGAAAAATGTATGTAAAGCCAAAACATTCAAGTGAGGTAAGGGTACTACTACATATCACAATCAGTAAAAGACATGGCTCTATTAATTTGTACACCGATCAACAGAAATGGTTGGCAGATGGAGTATACTTACTCAAGTTAAAGTGTACATCCTTTTTAAGTATAACAAATGATTCTTTTTCCACTCCTCTAAAAATGATGATTCAGATTCTATAGGCCATAGAACATATACCTGTGTATAAATGTGTGTATATATATAATATTGAGTATACACATTTAGTGTATTATTCATGTTGTATGTCGTTTGTGGGAAAGAGTGGAGAAAGTAGCTTTCTAGAGAATTAACATTGAAAAAAATCTGCTTTTTTTTTTTTTAATATATCAATTTTTGTACATCACTATAAATCAGAATAAATTTTTTCTTTTTTTCAAAGTAATTCTATTTGTTCATTTTTTAGATACGTCTTCAGTTAAGGCATATTTTATCTAAATTTTGTTTAGATACTAAATACTAGATACAATTCTCAAATATTTCAGATGATAGGGGAAATAGTGCAGAATTTATTATTTTATTTCATTTAATTTATATTATTTTTGTCTGGCTTTATCCTTGTAGCGCTAGAAACCAACATCACGCACCTTAAACTATTTCCAAGAAGAGGAGTATTTTAATATAGCTGTGTGATCAGGAGAAGTTGCAGGTTTTAAGATCCTTGAAAACTCATCATTAATCTTCAGTTCTAATTTTGTTTATTTCAGTGCAGCATATAATTTATTTTAAAAGACATTGAAAATTTTAATTCTATAGCATATTATAAGCTTACTTTCTAAATAACATAACCATTCTTAAGTATCTTTTATACATGTCTTTATGTACAGAAGTATATATTAAACACCAGTATCAAAAGCCAGAGTCTTGTATTATCTCATGGAAGTCTGGATATTTCTTCAGAGGTAATTTTCAATTTCTCAGTGATTACATTTTGCAACAGCAGGTTTCATGCTTTACTTGTCTGGATACAGTGTTAATTTTGCTAAAGACAGGGATAAAAAGCTAAATTTTTCATCTTTTATTCTGATAAATCTCTGTTTTGGCCCAAAGTTGAACTTTGGCCACAAAAATATATGTCTATGCTGGTACAGTAGAGTTCCTGACTGATATGATTCCTGAAATTGAGTTTCTGTAGATTTATTGATCAGAAATTAGTCCAATTTTTGCAACACATTCCAGTAGACATAGATGTCTCATAAGACTTCATAAACACCTGCTCCCCTTTTCTTCGGCAGTACAGAGAAATGTATTTAAATATTTTTTCTGGTGTTACAATTTCTCCACTAAATTGAAGAATAGTCTTAAGCATATGCCTAAACATATTGTCATCTTTGCAGTAGCTTTCATCACTTTCTTACACATCAAGATGAACATAAATGAGTCTTTTGGGAATGCTCTCTGAAGTCCTCCATGTTTCATCTCTGAACCTGTGTAATGTAGGAAACACATGAAAACCATGCATATAAAGTAACAAAAAAATGATGGCTATGATTAATATATTTTAATCTTGAAGTGAGAAGGAAAACAGGTAACACATTACAAATCCAGTTTGAACTGAAAAGAAAAAAATAATATTTTCTCTGTAACAATTTGTTCAGGTGTTTAGCTACTTGGTTTCATCCATCTATTTCCTGTAAACCCATTTTGTGTGTTAAATGCAGCATATTGGATCAAGGATAATCTCATAATATTTATGGTCTGTCAGGGTTCATTCATAAAGTACATTGTGGTGAAGCACTCAGATAAAATACTCTATTTTTTGGTTCTGATATGATCTGATTCTACAGGAAATATGCCTTAGAGCTTAGAGGAGGCCTAAGTGTATAAATGGATCCCTATTACTTTTTTGTTTGTTGAGAAAAAGGAACAAAACAGTTTCTTATGAGTATGCTTTCAGTTTTATCCAGAAAAAAAGTACTGCTTCCACCAAGTTTAGTTTACAAAAATAAAAATAAAAAATACAAAATAAAAAATAAAAAAATAAAAAAATTAAAAAAATAAAAAATAAAAATAAAAAAAAATAAAAAAATAAAACTGATTTTACACCTCAATGTTTCAGATATTTACTAATCTCACTGGGAAATTTCCAGTCCTCTCTAATCTTCAATCTTCTTTCTACATTTCTTTCTTAATTCCTTCACCTTCTTTTTGCCTAAGAAGAACAATATGTCCAAGCAGCCTTACTATCAGTAAAACAGCAAATATTCTTTCCAGACTCATATTCACAGAAAACAAAAACAGAGAAGGAGATGATAAAAAGCTAATGAATTTAATTTTCTTTTCTATGTCAAGGAGGTGATATAATGCTCTCTTATTGATGAGTTATATGAGACAATATTTCTGCGTACAGACACCAGCACATCTAGAACCTCACAAGACACCTGGTTCAGAAAGATAACAGTTCCTTCTTCAATTTGTTCAAAATTTTACATATTTTTTGAAGAAGTTCACTCCTATCTTTTTCTGGATTGCCAAACAACACAACATGATTAAGATTTTTCTCTTTCTTTTCATATAACCCTCATTTTCTCCTGTTATTCTCATTCCTACATGCTTTTTCACCCCAAATGTTCTCCTTTCCTACTTTTCTTATAGCCTTAATAAAAAAATAATAATAATAATAATAAAAAAACCTGTGCACTACCCCATTATTTCAGATACTTTTTAGTCAGATTCTTTTATTTCTCTATTTTAATCAAATTTTCTTGTCCCTTGCTTATTTGCTTCCCTGACTGTCAGCTGTAAAACCAAACCTAGGTTCAGCTGAAAAAAGATCACGTCCTCTTCTATTAGACAAAACAACTACTGTATTACATAACCAAATCTTTCTCGAGCACCTTTAAAAACTTGCTGAGGCAACAGATAGTTGTTGCTGACTACAGAATGGGCAAAAAATCTTATCCTCTGTTGTGTTAAGTATGTGAAAGTAATTATTGATAATCAAAATTCACCCTAGTGAATGTTTAAATTAAAATAAACTGGTCCACAGAGACCTTTGAAAAATACCCTGCAAATAAAAACACTAATGCATTTGCTACTAGCACCAGGCCTTGGAGAGAATGTGTTTAACAACAGAAGTTTAATGACTATCTTGTTCTAAGAAAGTATTGTGGACTGATGCCTTGAAACTGGCTTCATAATCAGTCAGAACACATTTTAAGAGGATTTTATTTGCAAGTTTTAACCATCAATCTTGGCTTAAATCTATAATCTCCGGTGGGTTGGTCATTTCTCCAACAAAGAATTTCAGCACCAGCTGTTCAACGTTTGCCAAAGCTCTGTAAATTGATTGATTTCTCACAGTTCACACCCTCAGAATGTAGTTGGTCTATTGGTCCCTATAATCCTGAATGACTGTGTGTATTATAACATGCACGACATCAGAATTAATTTGTATTTGTGACTAGAATACATTCTGTATGCTTTTAAGTTTTAAACTTATTTATTCATTTATTAGGTCAATATATTATAAGAATACTATTCTACAAATACATGGGCTGCTAGCATATTTGTATCCAAGGAAGCCTCGATATGACACAGTCTGGGAACAAAATTTTATAACCGTAAATTCAACTTTACCCAGTGAAAGGAACCTTGAATGGCAGAAGATTGGAGGAAACATACCTAAAGAGCAAAAGCTACTCTTAACCACCATGTTTCATGTTCTTTGTGATTAAATTACAAAAATGTCCATCTCTGTTTATTTTCTTGGATTTTTAATAACTGTTTGTATTAAGATACTTAGTAAATACTATAATAATTTCTTAATCAGCATTGAAATACATACAAGTATTTCCTATCAAGGATATCTCATGAATATTTTTAGTGGGTCTTGTACACCCTGTGGATTAAAACATGACGAAAGGATATATTTTTATATTTAAAACCTATATTTAGCAGTAAGCATTGAGATGCTTAAGAAGTAATACAACAATCAGTGCTTTTCTGACTTACTATCAATAAGGCTAATTTAAAAAATCAGCATATTCCTACAGATTCTATGAGGGCTAAAAGAAATCAAAAAGATCTCTCTTATTTATTTATTTATTTTTATTATTTTTGTACATTCTATTTGTAGTTGGTTCTAAAAAGACATCCTGGATATATTTTAAAACATAAGTCCAGACAGTTGAACTCCAGTCCTGTTCTCCTCCTTCAACATTCTTGGGCTTACTGGCAGTTCTTGCCGTAACAAATAGGGCATAAATGGCTGCTGATAAAAAGAAATACTAAAATTGTAATAAAGTAATAAGAATTCTGAATTCAAAGAAAATAACAAAGCAGATATTTTGTAGGTTTGCCCCTAAATAGGCTTTACCCATCTCTGTCCCAGACTCCCCTTCCCCGCCCCCCCCCCAACACACACACACTGCCAATTAAATTGTGGCTTCACAAGGAGGAAACATTACAGATGTTCAGTGGAAAGCTTTCAAATTAAATAATAACAATAATATTGTCATTTACTCACTTATACAAAAATATATTTTCTCTTCAGAAGTTATTAGAAGTGCCTGGCCTTCATTTCATCTGGGACAATGTGACAATAAATGGATACATCATGTCTTGATTTCACACATTTTGGCATCCCAGCATGCACTGGAAAAAGAACAAGTGAAAGAATATGGTTATTTATTTAAAAAATAATAATAATAATAATCCTGCAGATATTGACAATATCACTAACATTAAAAAAAAAAAAAAAAAAAAAAGTAAGAAAAACACATTGAGCAGCTTTGAAAGCTTTGAATTCCTAATTCCTGAAGTGCAGAAAAACATAATGTATTTTCTTACTATTTAACTTATCTTTGCTATATGAAATAAAAATTTATGTGGTATTCTTACATTCTTGGTAGCACAAATGTTTTACAGAGCTAAAAGAGTTTTACATCCCTAAACCTTTCATTAAAAATCATCAGCAAAATTAATAATATGACTGTATTTTCCCCATAGTTAGAAACTGTCATCATCATCAGAGAATTTTACCAGATGGCTTGGTTAGAGACAGCAACAATTTTTGAATGCTTTCTGATATATTGGGAAGAGTATTACTCAGAATGTTCTTGCAGTTCATCTTCCTCAAATAGAATTTATAGTTTCCGAAAAAGATCTTTTTCTTTCTAAAATCATTTTCTGTTTTGTTATTGTTTTGTTTTTCTTTTTTTAATAAAGGTTTATATTAAATATTTCAGTAGCATTTTTCAATCTATCTGAAATAAAAAGTCACATAATATATTTGTGTTTCCAAAACAAATAATCAAAAAAAAAAAAAAGAATAAAAGAACAAAAAGAACAAAATCTTTCAGATAAATACAATTCTACATAGCACTAAAAAGAAAATAATAATGATAATAAACTTCTTGAGGAAAGTGTAGAAGATATAAACTTTAGAATGGGTAATGATACATTGCCATATGGTAAAATTAGGTAAGAATGAGATAAAAATCAGCTAGACCGGATTAAAAAGAGAAAGTATTCCTTTCAGTGACCTGAAAATGCTAGGGCATGGAAATGGCTTTACTTGAAATCATTAAAAGAATCTTGTTTTCCTTCAATGTCTCAAAGGAGAGAAAGCATAACAAAAGACTTAACAGATTTCTAAATTGTGAATGTTAATGAAATAAAGATAACACAGCTGGTGCCATCAGATTAATGTCACATTAGTTCCAATTATGTGGAAATATCTAAACAAAGAACTGAAGATAATAGCCAATAGATTCAGCAGATTCCTGTTTATCAACTAGCTAATACATGTATTTTTGACTCAGATTGTTCAGATACAAGGAAAAAAGAAAGATAAAATATAAGAACACTTCTAAGTGACCATTACACACTTAGCCTCAATCCATTGCTACTGACATAAATAGCCAAATGTAGTGACAGGAAAATACTGTCTAAGAAAAGAAACTAGCTCTCTCCTCTTTCCAGAGGACTGCAACATCTAATAGTGAAGCTCTAGACAAACATTTTTGAAAGGCAATCTAGAGAACAAATGCTTAAAGGTCCTCTCAACTTCATGTTCTCTTGAAAAACTTTTGCCCTCCTCATACATTGCAATTGAATATCAAAGATCTCTGAAGGGAAATATTTTTTTTGTAATACTTTTTTAATACTTAGACCAAGGTTCCCTTTCTGCAGAAGGCTTAATCCTTGAATCTGCGTATCTTGCCTTAATCTATTATGCATATTTTCAGATGGAAGAGAAAAAGAACATGAATAAGGGAAATGAATGACTGAAATTAAGGCAGAAGATTTTTAAAGTTGACTAGCTACATAGAAAATTTAGTCTGGAAGAATTTTAAGTGAGAAAAAAGAAGACTTACAGTCAGATGTGCTTAGGTAGAACATATTTTTAATCCAGATGAGTGATTTATAAAGATTAAAGAGAGACCTGAAATAGATGATAGTACTTTTAAAACATGCTGCTTATTCAAAAATTGCTTTTATAAGAGGAGTATTATCACCCACAATTTTTATTTCAGTTACAATATCTTTTCAACATGGATATGGGCACAAAGATCAGTGTTTACTGTTAGGAGAATAAATTATTATAACTAAAGCCAATGTGTTGGGTTGAAATGACTGATTACACTTGAAAGTTAATGCAAAAGACAACTGAGTAAAAGTCTGTTATACTAGGAACAAAAATAACATTTTGTTCTTGTTGTTTGTTTGTTTTTTATCCTGAAGGTAAGTAAATGGCTGAGTTTCAAGGTCAAGGTGTTTTGTTTAAAAAATAATATATAAATGCATTCAGAATTCAGTTCTATGTATGAAAGAAAGCTAACCTTTTAAATTGTGCTTGCACAAATTCAATTGCAGTATTATTAAACTTTATTTGTGCTAGTGTAACCAACTTTTCCAACACTTAATACTGTTTCAAAAGCCCGGTCCGCATTCTCTCAGAGACAGTAATGTGCAAATACTTTGATCAGCACTCTAGCAAAACATTCTTTTCTGAATCCTGTTACCCCAATGGTCATTGCAATGAAAGATGATGCAAGAAGAAATTTCTGATCCAAATTCTTGGCTCCTCTCATGTTCTTGTGATAGAAAACAGTGATTCTTTCTGTGAAAGGGATTCTTCATCTTTACAGAAGCTATTCATCTGGTGATAGATACACATATACTACAGGTATGTGTAAGACTGCAGAATTGCACCTGTAAGTGAAAGAAAAAGAATGTTAGGAGCTAGGGAACTGACAGAAAACACAGCCAAAACTAATGGATATGAAAAAAAGAACAGCTGTACCAAGGAGAAACAAATAGATGTAGAGCTAGAAAGGAAGATAGACATAATTCTGTAAAAGGATTTGGGATAAATTTGGTTGTCAGAGAGCATACCTACTGTTTCTTTCAAATAACTAGTTCTCACTTGTTTTGAATCATCCCTGAAAATTATTACCCATTCTTTATTTTAAGAAATTTATTTATATTTATATTGCTTATCAAATTAAAAAGAAGAAAAAAATAAATCAAACTCTCACAGAGGAGTATTAAACAACATTGTCATCAATTAAATCTAATTTTCAGTATAGAACTAAGCATGAAGAAAGTCATATTCTGGGGAAAAAAAAAAAAAAAGTGGCAAAGAGATACTTCTTTTTGTTTTGAGAAGTATAAAACTGCAAATACAGCATGGATTTAAGATATTTTACATGTTACCATAATCTTCTTGGTTTTTATTTTTAACCAAGGTAATAGCATGCAAAAAGAAAAGATTAATTCTAATTGATGATTAAGTGAGGAACAGGAGGAACAGGCAGAGGCATCAGTACTTTTAGAGAAAGTGTTCAGTGAGTGCAGTGAATATAGAAACATTACCCAAGTATTCAGGAATACAATAAAGAAAGCCAAAGCTCAGCAGGACTTGGAAATGAGGAAGAGAGATGAAAGGCCAAAAGAAGGCTTCTACAGATACAGATGAATGATAAACCTGAGGAAAATGAGATCCTGATGCAAAAAGAGATGGGAGAACTAGCAACAAGAGACCCAGAAAAGGGTGAGCTACTCCGTTTTCTTTGCTTTTGTCCTTAGCAACAACGGTTTCTCAAACCACACAGGATTATGTTGAAGGACTCTGAAGGACTGCAGTACTATATATTATACCTATTTTCATAAAGAATAAGAAAATAACTCTGAATTAGCCTTTGTAAAACTAAGTTCTTAATACTTTGATACTAAGCAATTTGAAAATATGGATGCAAAATACTTGCAACAGAACCATTAAAAAGCGTATCACATTTCTTCTGGTCATTCACAATGCCAATGTTTTCCAGCACTGATTGATAACACTGATTGAGTTTTGTTATGATAAGCATGAGAGAAACACCAGAACTATCTTATCTATTCTTTCAGCTGAAAAACAGGAAACTATTTTAAATGTAATCCTTTTCTTCTGTGGTTTACATCATTGAAATATCTGAATATTTAGGATCATCAGTTTATATGCAGCAAGTAAAAGAAGAAAGGTGTGTGTGTGTAGGTTTTATGTTACTATGCTAGTGTTCTGTCTTTCACAAGTATCTTTGCTTCTGCAATGAAAAAAATTGGTTGACTTGACTCATATAAAAACATTCATAAACTTCTTGTCCTCACTTTGCATTCTGCCCATAGAAAGATGATACATACAAAATCATACAGGACTTCCATAGACTCTGTCATTTAAACCTTTGCCAAAATTTGTATCAGGCTATGTGATTCAGTGTCCTGTTTTCAGCTGGGATGGTGCTGATTTTCTTCTTAGCAGCAGGTATGGTGCTGTGTTTTGGACTTAGAAAAAGAATACTGCTGATAACATACCAACCACTTGTTGCAGAGCAGTGCTTACATGGAGACAAGGACTTCTCAGCTTCTCATGCTGCACAAAGAGCTGGGAGGGGACACAGCCAGGACAGCTGACACAAAATGGCCAAAGAGGTATTCTTAACTGTATGACATCATGCTGAACAATAAAACTGGGGGGGTGGCAGAGGAAACATAGCTCTGGAACTGGCAGGGCATCAGTCAGTTAGTAGTGATCTTTTTGTTGTTGCTGTCATCCATCTGTTCCTCGCTCCTCCTTCCCCCCCACTTTACCCCCTTCTTATTTTAAAAAAAAAAAAAAAAAAAAAGTCCTTTCATCCTTTTCTCAACCTTCAAGTTCTTGCCTTTTCTTTTCAAGTTTCTCCTCCAAACTATCTTGGGGGTGTGAGTGAACAGCTGTATGGTGTTTAGCTGCCTCTTGGATTAAGCCACAACATCAAGTATATTTTTGTTTTGAACCAGCACATTATAAAAAAGATCTCTTTTAAGCAATACAAATTATTCTGGAGCTTATATTTGGCTACACAAAATCCTGTCAATATAAACTTCCTATATTATTGTAACACTGACTATTTTTTTCCAAGTATGTCATTAATACAAATTAAAGATTAAAAAAAAAAAAAAAAAAAAAAAGGAAAGAAATAAATTATCTTTTTGAAACATTTGGTGTTCTGAAACTAAGGTAAATGCTTGAAATGCATATATTTTCCAGCTGCTGTACTTGCTTTTGGTATTTATATTTTGAAATATTTCTAACAGGTAAATCTTGAATCTGTTACCAGTGAAACCTAAAATTTTAACATTGGGCATCTACTGCAAATATGTTCTACAGTTACTTGTTCTCATAGTATATCGGGTATTTTGCTATAAATATATTAAAAGTACTAGCATTCATTCTTTAAATCTGATTGGTTCAGTAGTTTTTACACACAAGCCATAATATTTCTAAGCAGAGGTGCTTAGAAAGTTCATGAATTTAATTTTTTCTTCTGTACTCATTTCTATGTGCATAATTACTTGTAGTAGGACCCAGTCCTGCAAAAGGTAATCGTACTGGGTCTGGCTGGGATGTTAACTTTCCCTGCAGCAGCCCATACAGTGCTGTGCTCTGCAGTTGTAGCTAGAACAGCAGTGGTATCACACCAGTGTTGGATCTGCTGCTGAGCAGTGCTGGCACAGCATCGGGACTCTAACCCTCCTAGGGGGTGAGCAAAAAAGTGAGAAAAGAAACATCACCAAGGCAGCTGACCTAAACCAACCAAAGGGATATTCCATACCATATGATGTCACACTCAGCAATAAAAGGTGGAAACAGGAAGAAGAGGAGAGGGGTGGGCTCTTGTTGTGAAAACGTTGGTCCTCCTCCCAAACACCGGCTACATGAGTTGAGGCCCTGCTTCAAAGACGTGGTCAAGCATCGCTCATTTGTGGGAAGTAGAGAGTAATTTCTTTCCTCTGCACTTCCACATAGCCTTTATTTGTTTTGTTTGGTTGTTTTTTTCCTTTTTTTCCCCTTTAGTTAAATTGTTTAGTTAATAATAGTTTTTTAACTATTTTTAATAATAATTTTAATAACACTTTTCAGAATCCAATGTATTGCATTTTTTTTCCCCAAATATTCATTAAAACACACACAGAAGAATACACTTAACCATCATCTGGAAATTGTTTGTAATATTCTATTACTTATAAATTAGTTTTGGCAATGAATTAAGATAATACCAGTGTATTCCACTGAGGAGCATTCAGTGTGATTTTTAACACAATTTTTAATAACTATTTGCAGTGAGGACTGTCAAGGTCATATAGGTTCTACATACTATAGATGTTTTCTCATCATATTTCATGACACAGGGCATTAATCAAGCTAGGCAGTGTATTCTCAGCCCATTCAATATGACTTCAAAGTGAATGAAGCTCAGTTTTTGTTTTTGTTTTTGTTTTTGTTTTTGTTTTTTTTTATAAAGGTCTCGTAGTCTTAAATGCAAGTGAACAATAGATTTATTTATTTTTTCTGACTAGTTACTGTACATGTATTACATTGTTAGGCAACTTATCACTAATTCATCCATCCATTTTCATTATGAATTATGTGAGTTAAGGAATGCAGATATCACCATTTAAAGCTGCAAACTACGGAAGTAACTTCACAATAACCACTGAAAAGACAAAGAAATATTTTTTAATATTTTGTTGAAATGCCCTTGCTTAGTTTAAATCTTTTCAAATGGATAGGGTCTCATCAAATAAGTGTAAACAAATCTGTTAAAACATATTTTTATGAATAAAAAAATGCAACAGCAAATAAAAGAAGGAATAAAATTCCTTCAAGTATAAGTTTTATAAAATATTTAGAAAAACAAAACTAAACATTTACATGTAGCCAGCTCTCTGATGTCACAAGACAAATTACCACTACAGCAAATAGTGACACTTTAACTGCAGCAAGTGATCATTGTTTATCTCTGTTTACTCCATTACTCCAAATATTACCTATCATACTAGCTAACCAGTAACTAACATTTGGCAAATATAAATGTGCCATAATTTCTAACTAAGCTATATCTGTTGTAATTTGTATTTCTAATTCAAGAATACTACCTCAGTATCTCACCTCTTTTTTTAAATGTAATTTATAATTAACTATGCAGGTATGTAATTTTATTAAACAGGAGCAACTATGTTTCTGAACTCAAAACCAAGACAAAACAGATACACTGATACATGGATATAGCTAAAATATTTTATTCTTTTGTATACAATGCAAAGTGCTGTTACACACATAAATTAGCATTTTACAGAGGAACGAGAGCAATATCATTACCAAAAGGACAAGTTTTTCACACAGAAGGCATCCAAGTAGCAGAAAGCTAGAAAACAAAGAATGGGAGAAATGCAAGGTACTGCAAAAGTATGTTCTGACTAATAAACGAAGATGACTGGCAAAAACAAAATCAAGAAAAACAGTATCAGAAGCTGATAATAAGGCCCTGTTTTTGAGAGGGGAACAAAGAGCATAAATATATCAAACATGAACAAGAAAGATGGAAACACCAAGAGGTGTATTGCTATTGATGAATTTATTGATGAATTTGTTCAGTTTTACAGTTTAAAACTGTCCTTAACACACCCTCAACTTCTAAATAGTCCCAGCACAGCAAGCTCTAACATGCCGTTTATGCAGCACAGCCCATGTAACTGGCTTGATTTGGATTGTGGATCTAATTCTTTTATTTGGGACTGCCTTTGGCCCCTTATTCACACATGCTCCAGGCCAGCTTTGCTCCAAATACAAATAACTCAAAATCCTTGTCCCAATCCACCATCTTTATCAGTTTCTTAAACTCTAGTGATATTAGCTAGTGATATTAGTAGTAGAAACACTTCCAGAAGAATAGGATAGTTCCATTCCTCCCCCTTTTTCTCATCTCTGGGAATGCCAGTGATCCTCATTCTTCCTAAGCCCTGAAAATATGCACTGAAATACAACATTCCATATCAACAATAATATACTTGCTAACTTTTTAGCACCAGTCTGTGAGTTAACACAAGACTGATACATTTTGAACACAAAGAACAACATCAATGTAAAGCAAAGAAATTTAAAAGTTCACAAAACTGTCCAGCTACCTGTCCACAAATCACTAAGCTTATGTGGTGATACCTTAAGACAATATTTATGTTTAAGACAATATAGACTGTTTATGACACCTTAAGAGCAATATTAGTCCTCATTACTGGAGGTTGAAAGAAACTGAAACAGATTTTTTCCTTATTCCTTTTTCCTAAAAATAGTCAAAGTAAATTTAAAGAGGTCATGAAGAGTTTGGCACACAGGTCAGACCTTTAGCAAGTTACAGCTCTTTCCCTAAGATGTAACACAGAGGATTATTTTCAGTATGCTTCTAAATATCAAGATTTAAAAATAAATATATAGATATTTAGTTAAGTAAAGAAAATGTGAAAGTGATCTTGCAGCAGAGCTTTCAACTTTATCTTATCCTGTGAAATATTGCAATTTCCTAGGCATGGGTTAAAGTAATGATGGAGATTTTGTTTAATTTTTTGCCCATCAGTAGAATATTTCCAAATTCCTCTAAACAAAACAATGCTAAAACGCAAGAACTTATATTTCTTATACTACACTGACTGTGTATATTACTCTTTAAAGAGGCTCATGCATTATCCGGAAGATTGTCTCAGTAACAGGTATCATGATTTAACTGATGAATATTTCAGAGAAAATAATCTCATAACTTCTTTTATTTCTCTAATAAAATTTTTTGGAAAGGTAAAACAGTGACCAAGCAAGACATTTTCTTTTTACCTAATTGGAAAACTTTTTTTTCAAGTCCATTCACAGAAGCAAAGGAAATGAAAAGCAACATGATATATCTAGAGAGGAAGAATTTCTTTCAGATGGGCTTTTATCCAAAGGCACTTCATTAAACCAGACCATGGAAGAAAAAAGGGGGGGGGGGGAGGGGGGAGGTGGAAGGGATTAGTATCAGTCTATCTCTCGGTAATTAAATTATTTTCATTTGGGTGTGTTGAGGGGGGAATGCCTTGATTCTAATTCCATGCTTAAAGCATATTTGAATGTGTTGCACAAAACATAATAGTATGAACAGTATAAAATGAGAAAAAAACAGAAGAAATCCGATATTACAAGCATACCACGTCTCACCTAACAAGTAAAACATGTGGGTCCAAATCATTTGGATACAGAATAAAATAAAATGAAATAAAAATCCTATCTGAGAAACCTAACCATTTTGCAAACCATCAAAAAAAAAATCTATTATAAGGATGTTTGTCATGAACTAACCTGGTGAAAAAGGTAAATCTGCTGTGACTTCTGACCACCTGTTTATCTCTTGACTTCTTAGAGCTGCTTGATGGAGCTGGTTGCAGTATCTGTTTCACCTCCCATGGGACTGTCTTGTTCGCTTCTTTGCCCAGCCTAACTTAAAAGTATATATTTTACATTCTTCCTGGTGCTACTCTGTCAACATGTGAATCTTAACCACCTGGTACTAGCTTTGGGATGGGCCATTTACTTCCATATTTTTTAAGCTGACAGGATATAAAACTAGAGTTAACTTTTACAATTTATACTACAAATCTATGTTTAGGTGCTTTTTATTGTCTTTCTGAGTGCATGAATATAACAGTTATGTTTTTTTCCAACACAATTTTTTTCCTCTTTTTAATTTCATGTGAAATTATATAGAAAAATTCAAACAACTCACATATGCTTTTGAACACTACACAAAGGCCTGTTTATGAATAAAATGATTGGGGGGGGGGGAAAAAAAGCTAAATAGCCAGTTTTAAAATGTCTGTAAGGTACAATATTCATACATTCAAAATTTCTATGGTTAATACTCATCAGAAAGTCAGCATTAAATAACTGATTTGATCAATCAAAAGAGCTTTCATGGACTCCAAGCATTTTTTCTGTATCTGTGTTAGACTTGTGAAGCATGGCTAAAATAGTAACTTCCCTATGAGTTTTCTTTGCTTATTTCTTTATTGGGAAACATTATAGTAAAATGTTGAGCTGCTATTGCTGTCACAGTGCTTCACCACAGTTCAAATCTCCCAGTTTTCACATAATCCTAAATGTGGAATCCATTCTAATTACAGCAAACAAAACTATGAGGTAGGTGGGTACGTTGAACTTATGTATTGTTGGAACCAACGCAATTCTGTGTTTTAACAATGACAATTACATATAAAATTATATGCAGTTAGGTAATTTACTTAAGTGGAAAATCTTAACACAGCAATTTGTGATCTAGACCATTATGACTGTCGTTTTGGTTTCACTTTTAGAAAATTATTTCATAAAATATATTGTGCCAAGAATGTTCTTAAAAAGATAATTATTTTAAAAATCTGTATGACATAATGACATTAAGATATCAGTATATGTGGATAAAGATGCATATGCCAAAAAGCCTGTCGTGTCTGTTCTATGAATCTCTTTATTCAAATGGAAATCGAGATATGATAGACCAGTAATTTCTAGAAGATAAAACTAAGATTAAAACTTTTTGCACAGAATCCTATGTGTCGTGGTTCCGCTCGAGTGGGCAGCCAAGCTCCACCACAGCCGCTCTCTCACTCCCCCTCCTCAAAGAGGAATGGGGAGAAAATATGTGAAAAGGGCTCAAGGATTGAGATAAGGACGAGAAAATCACGCAATAATTATTGTAACGGGCAAAACAGACTCGGCATAAGAAGATAGTAATTATTGCTCATTACTAACAAGCTAGAGAAGTGAGAAACAAAGGAAAGAAACCAAAAGCACCTACCCCCCATCCACCCTCTTCCACCTCCTCCCCCCGAGCGGCGCAGGGGAACGGGGGAATGGGGGTTATGGTCAGTCTACAGCACTTCTTCTCTGCCGCTCCTTCTCGGTCACTCTCGTCCCCTGTGCTGTGGGGTCCCACCCACGGGATGCAGTCCTTGATGAACTGATCCGGCGTGGGCTTCCCACAGGCAGCAGCTCTTCCAGAACTGCTCCAGATATGGGTCCGTACCACGGGGTCCATCCCTCAGGAGAAAACTGCTCCAACCTGGCTCCCCTACGGGCAGCAGCTCCTGCCAGGTCACCTGCTCCTGCGTGGGCTCCTCTCTACGGGCTACAGGTCTGGCCCGGAATCTGCTCCGGCAGGGGTCTTCCACAGGCGGCAGCCTCCGTCGGTGCAGGGCCACCTGCTCCACCGTGGTCTCCTCCACGGGCTGTAGCGTGGAACCCTGCTCCACCATGGCACTCCATGGGCTGCAGGGGGACATCCTGCTTCACCATGGTCCTCACCACAGGCCGCAGGGGACTTCTGCTCCAGCGCCTGGAGCACCTCTCCCCCTCCTTCTACACTGACCTTGGCACCTGCAAGGCTGTTTCTCACTCTCCCAGCTTCTGTGTGGCGCAGCGTTTTTTTCCCTGTCTTAAATATGCTCTCACAGAGGTGCAAAACAACATCGCTTATTGGCTCAGCTCTGGAAAACAATGGGGCCCTTCCCAAACATGGGGCAGCTTCTAGATCTTTCTCACAGAAACCACCCCTATGGCCCCCTGCTACCAAAACCTTGCCACGTAAACCCACTACACTATGTCACAAACCATTTAGGCTACAAAAAAAAAAAAAAAATCCTTTGACTGACTGTTAAAAAACTTTGACTGACTTATTAAAGGATTATGTGAATGGCTCTAGATCTTCTATTTTTTCTTCACTACATCATAATGAAAATATGGCATATTTATTTTTCTTAATAGCAAAGTTTGTTTTGATGCTCCAAAGTGTCCCAAATAAGGTAGGTTTCAGTAAACTCAACATTAAATGCAATTCTTTCTTCATGAAGTAGAACCTCATATAAGCTTTAGGATTGCAGTCTGACCCTTTTTATTTCCACAGTGGTTTCATTTGACTCCAGAGTTGCTTTATCCTTTTACAATAGTACACTAAACATACAAAAAAAAATTAATCAGAGAACAGTCTTCAACCAGATCAAAGAAAAAGGAGAAGCCCTAACTAAAGTTCTTCTATGGCAACAGTCCAGGAAGTGAGCTCATTGCAACATTCTGTAGAAGTGATTAAAAGGAAAATATGCTGCATGTATTTAATTGAATTGAATTTCTACTAAATTCCTGAGTCCATAACATTTTTTCTTGTTTTCTTTTCCTAAATAATATAAATTGTGTCATGAAAACAGTCCAGTTTACAGAAGCTTCATTTCTTCCATTGGATTTTTAAGTTACATTTCCGCCATAACATTTTTCATCTTCCTCATAGTTACTCGTGTTGTTTTCAACATCTGTATTTATATTCACATTTGAAAAACTAGACAATTGGGGAAAAAAGGCGCTGCCTTTGTTACATCCATGATTTGTATCAGACTTTGTTTGCTCAAAAGGAAAACATACCACAAGACAGTAGTTTAATTTTCTGCAAATTAATAAGGTATCAATTAAAATCAAACTCTGCAGGAAGACCTCCAACGTTTTTTTATATAAAAAAAATAAACAAAATTTCTAATTGCTCCCTCTTTCTTTCCTACTACTTTTATTGAATTATTTATTAGGAGCAAATATATCTTGGAACACGAGCATACAGATTCATGAAAAGTATCTTGAATGGTTTAACGAATACCAAGATTATGTTTGCAATTCCAAATGATACAAGATTAAGTAGACTTGCCTCCTTGTATTTTCGGAATTATTTACTCAGGTTTATTTCTGGCATCATTATAAATGAATAGATATATTTTTTGGACAATAGCTACATTTCCTTTTTAGCCAGAGAAAGTGTGAGAGACCAAGGTGAAAATAAATTAGTCAGAAGCCATTCTGAGGGGATTCATCTGCAGGGAAAAAAAAAAATAAATAAGGCTATATGGCATTAAATTATTTTAAATCGTTTTATTATTTTTTTTTCCATTTCTCATTGATCCAATATGATGTCACAGATCTCAGGAGATCAGCAGTCATACACATGGGTGCATAGCTAACCATTTCATCAAAACAGTAGTGATATATAAATCTCCTTTTGAAAGTTTAATTTCTTTCTGAAAACAAGAAAAACATGGAGTATTGTGACTCAGTTTTTGCCCCATTTGAGTAGCCCTTTGAAATTCAAATCCTTAATGAAAAAAAGGGGGGGGGGGGGGGGGGGGAGGAGGAAGGAAATGATACCAAAAAGTAACATTTGGTAAATACCATTTTTGCTTAAAGAAACAAATTTATTCTTGTATTTTAGAATTCAGAATCTTACACATCTAAAAGAACAAACTTAAAATCATTATTTATTATACAAGACTGTCTAGCTTTTCCTTTAATACACTGGCAGACATAATAGAAAGTGGTGAGGTTATTCACAACTGCTCTTTTAATTCTTTGCCTAAATTAGATGCTTATTCTTCCTGCATAGTAATCCTGGTTAACCAAGGCAAGAAGCACTACCACAATGAGGGGAAAAAAAAAAAAAAAAAAAAAAAAAAAAAAGGAAAGGAATTGGTTTAACTCTTTCAGGAGAAGTGAATTTATCCTTTCTTATTAATCACATTCAGTATTTGTGGAAAATAGGCTATTTACTTACAAACAAAAAATAACATATCTAAAGTTGATAATGTGAGTATCCCAACAGAGATGCAAAGCCAAAAGGTCTGTGTTTTATATCCAAACTATATTTCTGTCTTAAATGATAAGTTAAACAAAATACAAGTTCTTTAAAAGCTAATACAAACAGTTTTTCTTTATTTAACATTTTCTTTATGACATGAAAGCCAACTACTTAATTTCTCAGAACGATCACTCTACAGGCATACATTTACACTCACAATTCTGGCAACACACCAAGCACAATAGGAGGAAAAAAAAATGTTACTAATCTAATTAAAATCTACAATGTCTTATCAAAATACAATCAACAATGCCAGCACTAGCAGTCAAAACTAGTACAGAAAAACCTCAGTATCATTATGACAGTATCCTTAAAATTGTTCCATAAGAAGACATGATAATATTTGCTCTTTCCCTTTTATGTTTACCTCTCCATTGTGTCTCTGGGTCCTGAGGTTGATAACACCAGTTTTCCTCACACAGAGAAATAGTGGAAGGTTGTAGCAAAGTTATCAGCATCCTAATTTTTTTTCTTGGAGGTGGAGACCTGCTGCTGAAAGAGGTGAGGCACTAGTCACCCAGCCACTTGCCAATTGCAAACAAGATAACTCAGCTGGAGGCAAGGGAATCCAATACTGATCCTGAGACCTTGCAGTGCCAGATCAGTATAAAACCCATACCTTCTTAATAGTAATGACGAAATCATATTATCAAGTAAGGAATGAAGCATCATCTTGCTTTGATCTGAGAGGTGGGATCTTTTTTCAAAAAAATAAAAATAAAAACTTTAGTCCTGTGATTACAGGTGATCAGAATTCATCAAGATAAACAGGTCTTCACAAGAACAGACATCTGTTTTGATGAAGATTTATCAGATCAAAGAGTAATTTATTTGAGAGTGGGAGGAGAAATCAACATTCTAGAACAGAAAAAAAATCATAAGTAAGACTTGGTAATAGACTAATAAAAAGACTAAGACTATAAAAGACTAATAATAGATTTTGATTGTTTTCTCAAAACCCTATTGGTTTCTCAAAATCCTATTGGCTTCTTATAAGAAAATCTAAGAAGTTTTGCTTAAAAAAATATGCAAAAAAAAACAAAAATAAAACAAAAAAACAGACACAGTATTTATGTGTTATTCATGTGTGTTGGCGACTTAGAAACTACTTCACAGTGGATCTTGAAAGATGTAATCATACATAATATATACAGTACTTCTGGCAATGACCACCTACTAAGGGGGCTGCAAACCTGGGTAACAAACTACAGTATAACAAACAGTATAACTGCAGTATAACTGCAGTTTACAGTATAACTGCAAACCTGGGTAACAAACACTGACAATCACTGAAGTCATATCAGAGTGGGATGCTGAGCACAACTCAGAAGAGGCTATCAGTGCATAATTAATTAATTGTTCTCTATTATTTGCAACTTTATCCACAAATCAATAATTTGTAATGACAATTTTTGAGCAATGCTCACTAAAAATAAAATCTCAAGCTTTTCATTTACCTTACTTCTTTCCCCATCATTCATCTTTGTTTCTTGTTTATTTATGTTTTTTGGTTTGGTTTGGTTTTGGTTTAGTTTGGTTTGTTTTTGGAATGAAATCTGTCAACTGTATCATGCCCACTTGTAATCTGACACTGAAAAATTTAATATCATGAACATAAAAGCCATAAATGTATTTAGAATAAAAAGAGTTATAGTTTGAGAAGAATTAACAGGTGACTTTTACTTATATAACAATGGAGAAATACTATATTTTTTAGCTTAAATAAAATCAAATTCTTATTAATCTATGGTCATAAAATTTTGAAAAAAATGTATAAATACTCTGTGAGGTAGAGTCAGTTTGACAATATTACAGTCCTGAATTTTATTTCTTTTAAACAAATAGTGTTATAATTCAGGAAGAAAAATAGAGAGATGTTAGAAGATGAAGGGTGTGCAGTATTTATAAGGCATAGTGTTTTGTTTGTTAACCTTTGACAATAAAACTGAGGCTATGACCAAATTCAAAATGCAAATTCAAAGCTCAGAGAAATACATATTATCTCTGAAATGAGATGCTATGAAGACTAGCTCCTGAAACAGAACTTCCTTTGGAAAGGAAAACCATGTTCTGCAAAATCTCTTTTCATTCCTTCTTCCTCTTCTGAGAATGCTTTAGCAGTTTTTATGGGGTTCTTTACTTGCACCATAACAGCTGGCTTTGAAATGAAAATGGCTTACTTAAAACTTTAGCGTATCACACTCAATGTCATGTCTGTAAATACACGAATTACATTTACAGGACAATAAATATAATACCTACATTTTCAATTAAACTAATAACTGCTGTGTATCCATGGGATATATATGGTAAAATTGGAACAACCTAGTAGTTACTGCATACCAACAAAAGACCTTTGTGACAATTAAGTTTGGAGGATGTTGTTCTCTGACTTAAAACTTAAGTGAGCTGGTTGCCCATAGTGAAGAAAGTAAGATGAGCTATGCTGACTCTGATTTTGCTTGTAGTTGCTCTAATGCTCCATACACTACAGGAAGATGTGTTTCAAATACTCTTTTTTTTTTTTTTTTTCTATATAGTATTGACTTGAGATCTAATGTCAAATTATGTCTTACGATATAAGTGAGCTTATGAGAAATCAGCAAATCCTTGGCTTGCCCATGACATGATTATTTTTTTTCTGCACCATTAGCACAGCCTACATCAAGAGAAAATTTGTTGTGATGAGAAAGATTGTTTTGTCATTGAACAATCAATCGTATGCTTGGCTTTTAGATCAGTTCTTCACTATGTTTCAGACCAACTACAATTATGCATAATGCAGAATGATGTTCCTTTGCTAAGCAAATGTGAGCTGTTATTTCTTTCTGTGGAGTTTCTGAACAAATATTTGTGATTTTAGTTATGCAAATTTGCTTATTTATGTGAACTTGTTTTGGTATCCCTACATCTCTTTCAGGGAATTGAGTATTTGTTAAGAAACACAGATATTTTTTTTTTCTGATAAATATTTTTTTTTCTGATAATAAATATATTTATTCTGATAAATTAATAAATAAATATGGTCTAAACTTTTGGGTAGACATGTGTGGTGCCAGGAATTGAACTTGATGATCCTTATGGGTCCCTGCCAACTTGGGATATTCTATGGTTCTATAATCATCATGTTGAGAATTTCAAAGACAGGAAACTAGGGTTTATTAAAGATACACACACACACTTTTTAATGGAAAATTATAGCTTTAAACTGAAGCAGATGTTTCCAACTTTACTTTTAAAGCAGTGACTTAAAATCTTTTTCATTTTATAATAAATGTGTTCTTTCCTTTTTTATGCACACCAGAATATTATATTTGAGATTTCATTTTTTTCAACAAATTAAATCCTGGTTTCCTCAGAGAATTTTAGCAGAATCCATTATTATTCCTTCAATTTCATTAAAATATAGGTACAATAACTTAGTCTTTGGCTGGTTTCATTCAAAGAGAGTGAACAACTCAAGTCACAATACATTTTATTTGTTTGTTCTCCTCTTGTCCTTTGAAATTGTAACCTAGAAGTCTATGTTCTTTTGATTTTTTTCTTGATTTCCATATACTAGAAAAACTTAGGGTTTTTTTAGTTTCTTAAACAAACAAAAAGGTTATTACCTTAAAACCCACTATAGAAATACTATTTAAGTCAGAGACATCAGAAGCTGTTATGTTCAATGAGATCTGGAGATCCATCTATGTATAAATATATATATATACACCATTGCTGACATACTAGATAAACAATGAAAAAGTTCCAGAGAAAATAGACTTTTTTGGGTTTGCATCTCAGCCTGATATTATGCCTAAAAATATATAATTTAATGTCATAAAATTATGTGGTCAGTATTATTTCAAACTACGAATCTGAGATTCCATATTCCTGTTTTGACGGCAGCCATGACTTTTAGAAAAAGAAGGAGGAATAAGGACAGTATAGGATATTTCCCCTAGTATACTGTCCTAGCCTTTGGTAATCATCAGGTTACCATTTTCCAAAGCCAGAAATAGTACCAAGCCTTTTCTTTTAGTTGCCATCAATGTTTGAGTATTTTGTCACAACCTTTTTAAACCAATTCCATGTGTGTTATACATTTTTAATACATATACATATAAAGCAGTGTACATGTATAGCATACTTATATACACACACAATTATCAACAATAATTTAATGGAATACTATATAAGAATGTATATTTTACATATCTAACTAGTTCATTTGTACTGTTTTGAAGGAAAGCCAATCCTGTCAATTCTTTATTTGCTTGCAAAGACAAAGATATAAGGGATCTTTTAAGGAGGAGACATGGAGTAAGCTTCCTATTTGTCAGTCGTGCAGTTATGAAAATCACAGGGATAGTGAAAAGAATAGAAAAAGTAAAAGAATAGGAAAACAGAAAAAGGAAGTCAGGGGAAAGTTTACAGATAGGCTATGTGTTCTGTGTATGAGAATGCATTATGTCTTTTTGTTTTGTTTTGTTTTTATTTTTATTTTTTATTTTAATCTTTATACTTTAGGCTACCACTAGCTATTGCTCAACAAATAATGCTATCCTTTATCCCCTATTCTATTCATCCTCATTTTTTTCTTCTCCATCCTAACTGACATACTTTCTAGAAGATATTCTGTAAATCTTATCATCATTTTCACTTCTACCAGAATATATACTGAATATATATATACATATATATACTTCCAGAGATGGAGTGACCAGAACTTTAAGTAATGCTACAAAGTAATCAACAAGCTTTGATTTTTTTTATTATTTTTTTTTTAGAATTTTAGCTAATGTTAAAAATATGCTATATATTAAAACGCTATTAAAAATGTGGCATTTTTCTCCCAATTCAAATATTTCATACATTGTTTTTTGGACAGTCTTCTTATTGTATCCATGAGAATTAGTTTTAATGGCTGAATTTTTCTTTTTTTTCTAAAAGTTGAAATTTTGCCAGTTTGCTTTTCCATGCTGAGGTACTAGGCCTTCCTTATTTATTCTGGAAGGAGACATTTGTTAGGAACATACTTCTGTTTCAATTTGTTCGTTTTGACCTTGTCTGCACTTTGAAAAGTATTGTCTGTAGTCCAACAGCTGTTCGTCTGCCCTCGATACATGAAAGGGCATTGTAAACCCAATTGTGGATATGGTCCAGAAAGTTTCATGACAAAATTATAAAATACTGCTCACTTCAGCAGTTATACTTGTAGTGACTGAGATTATCTGTGCTGCAATTATTTGGAAAGAGACTGTCTTTCTTGAAATGCAACTCTAGGAAATCTATATGTAGTATTTATATTGTTTATATGTATATTTATATTGTTCATTTTAAAGAAAAATAAAATCATCTCACAATCATTAATGTTATCATCCTCAAAAAGAGATCAGGAGATCTCTCAACAGAGATCAGGAAATATTATTACTGTTTTGTGTTCCATAAACACAATAAACACATAAAAGAGACCAGATACAGAAAAAATAAACCTCTGAGAAATGTTTTGGTGTACAAAAATGTTAAATAAGACAAATAAATTTACTAGAGCATGATATCATATGTGGCAAGATTTTGAATGCTGGCAATGGTCTAGTGGAACTCTATCCAGTGGAGCAAAGCCATACACATACAGAAACAAATACTGAGGTCTGAGGATGCCTAAGCCTGAAGAACCTGTTTGGTCAGAGAGAACTGAGTTTCTGTCTGTTCATTGGTGGTGGTTTGGTTTGTCTTGGTTTCTTTTGGTTTGGTTTGTTTTGGTTTAAGAAGACAGGAAGAAGAAGAGGTGGAGATTGCTTTTATACACATTTTCTACAATTGCAGGAATCAACTGAAAAAAAAAAAAAAAAAAAAAAAAAAGCAGACTCTGGCTTTATTTTTTTTGGAGGAGGTAAATTCTCCAAGAGCATACACTAGCTACTAAACTATCATCTGAGCCTCCATTGCTATGAGACAGGTACAAACTTAAAATGCCTTCTGACTCATAGTACCTAAATGTCTTGTTATTTTAAATCACCCTCTGTGTCTCAGATGACTATCTTGTACTAAGTGCCTAAGATGCCTAAGTGCATTTTTGGATCTTACTACTATTATTTATTGATTTCAATGGCACTTAAATACATTGATGCTTTCAAAAATCCCACTCATGTCCTATCTGTATTTTTAGGAAGATATTGCTTTTAAAACCCATCACACAGCAAAAATCTGAACTTGGATTAGGTGAATCTAATCAATAGATGGCCAATCTAATCAATAATGTGGACTTCCTTGCTAACCATGAATCTCTTAATGTTAATCTCTTAACTGAGCAAAATAATAAAAATCTATTCTGAAAGTCTGAGTTATTTCTTTCTTTATATATCAAATTCTTGATTTCATACATGTCTCAGTGAACTGGAAGATAAATTGACAAAATTATTTTGCAGTGTATGTCCCATTTTTATTTGCAGAGATTTTATTTCCTGTTCAATGCTATTATTTTTTTTCATATGTGTGTGTGTGTGTGTATGTATATATATATATTTTCTGTGGACCTCATAGACATAATCTAGAAGTTAAAAAAATGTAAAAAAAAAAAATTATTTATTCCTCTTTGTGTGAGTACAAAGGCAATGCTCCTTTTTACTTAAAACATTTACAGGAGGGTGACAATATTTTAGGATGAAAATTTCATTATTTACTGTACAGATTATAATAAAAATATATATATTTTTTTTCTGTTACAAAAATATTCTGGACATGCTGAGGTTATACCTGAAACATTCAGCTTTCAGTTATGAGAAGTTCTCTGTCAGGAAACAAAAATAGAAATAAAGCAGCAACAACAAACAAAAAATCTCAAAGTGATTTTAGCTATTCTGTAATAGTAACATTTCAAAAAGAAAAAAAAAAAAAAAAAGATACAGATGTAATTTTGAAATCATTGTGTGACTTTTTAGTTAGTTTGCAAATAGGTTTCTTTAATAAAGAACATAAATATATAAAAATATTAATAAAAAACACTTTCACATAGTTGTAAAATTATTTTGGGTGGAAAATAATTTTAACAAAAAAGAAAAAAAAAATTATTGTTAATTATGCCTTTAAAATAAGTTTGATTTAGACATCATTATTTCCCTCAGTACCTAACGAAATAGAAAATCTTTCAGTTCAACAACTTAAACAAACAAAAATGTTCTGCTACACTTTCTAAGATGAGATACCATGCTCACAGAAAGTTTAGAATATTTGTGAATTCTTATTTAATATCCTTTTTTATTATTATTATTTCCTAAAACTAAATATTTAAAAGGTAAGAAGGTGGTTAGTCAAAATCTTTGCTGCAGTTTTCACACTGTCAGTCCAGCAGCTGGTACAGGCTTCTCAGCATCTGATGGGGAGGTTAATCTATCTAGCTTAAGCAGAGGCCGTGCTGTTCTAGTGAGACTGGTAGTATCAAAACAGGTTCTCTCTGCTGCTGTCTCTTTTGTCTCTGCTAGGTGACTCTGAAATTCTCAAGTGGAACAGATTCTTTCAGAATGTCAGGTATCAATACCTCTAATATTACCATAACTAATACATGATTTTCATTGTTTCTGAAGCTGTGAAAAAGACAACTAAAACTTTGCTTACATACATGGTCTGTTCTGAAAGTAGTAGGACTGGCTTTATCCTGGGAGAACGGGCGGGCGAGAGGCGGTCTGCATGCACAGGATCGGTGGAGGGGGATATTGGGAACGCTGGGAAAAATCAGCAGTCAGCTGTTGGCTGTTGAAGAGAGCAGATCGCTTCTACTGTGAACACCTGTCGAAACACCTCATCACAGAGAATCATGGAGCGTATACTGGAGCAGCAATAAGCGATCAAATTTTGTGTAAAGCTTGGTAAAACAGGCAAAGAGAATCACGACATGATTAAGGAGGCCTACAGTGATGCTGCCATGGGTAGATCAGGTGTTTTTGAGTGGCACAAGCTGTTCCAAGAAGGTAGGGAAAGAGTGGAAGACGACAACCACTCTGGACGCCCTTCGAACAGCAAGACCAACGAAAATGTGTCGCAAGTGAAAAATTTACTGAACCGTGTGATCGCAGGATGAGTATCAGAATGATTGCTGATGACCTGAGCATTCCTCAAACCCAAGTTTTTGAGATGGTGAAAGAAAATTTAGCCATGAGCAAAGTGTGCGCGAAGTTTGTGCCGCAAGTGTTGTCAGAGGAGCAAAAGGCCAACCGGAAAGCGATCTGCCAGGATCTTCTTCATCATGTGAATGAGGAGCCCGACTTTTTGGACAATGTAGTGACCAGTGACGAGACGTGGGTGTTTGAATACGACCCGGAGAGTAAGAGGCAGAGCACAGAATGGCACACCCCTGCTTTCCCACGCCCCAAGAAAGCATGAATGAGCAAATCCAAGCAAAAGTCCATGCTCATTTGCTTTTTTGATCGACATGGATTCATCCACAAAGAGTTTGTACCACCCGGACAAACAGTTAATGCAGTTTTTTACGTGGAAGTCCTCACAAGACTGCGAAAACACATTGCTCTTGTCTGCCCAGCCATCGTCAACAATTGGCGGCTGCACCATGACAACGCGCCAAGCCACACAGCATTCCGCGTAGTGGAGTATCTTGCCCAGCACAAGGTGGCAACACTGCCTCAGCCCCCTTACAGCCCCGACTTGGCCCCACCAGACTTTTTTCTATTCCCAAGAATAAAATCAATGCTCAAGGGGAAGCATCACGCATCAGTAGAGGCGCTTCAAGAGGCCGTGACAAGGGAGCTAAACAGCATTCCACTCCAGGTGTTCCCAGAGGCGTATGAAAACTGGAAACTTGTTGGCAGCAGTGTGTAGATGCAGAAGGGTGCTACTTTGAAAAATTCAAATCATTTGTTCTATTCTCATGAATAAATTTAAAAAAAAAAGAAAAAGAGTCATACTACTTTCAGAACAGACTATGTATTGGCAAAATAATAATTTAATAATAATAATGATAATGATAACGATGATAATGATAATAATAATAATAATAATAGTGTGCACATATCATTTGGGTAAAATACTAATAGTTTATCTTTGTCACTTTTTTGGCTTTCAGCCTTGATCTTGCATCAAATTCTATGCAGTTCAATTCTTCGGTAGCTCTGTTTTGTAGCATGAGTAATCGTTATGCATAGTTGAAGTAAGATTGTCAATAGGTTCTCATGGTCCTAATTCTATCTATATATTCCAGATCTCCATAATACTGGTCTCTATGAGCAAACATGGTAAGATAATCACCAGTTCCCAGATCCTCAGATACAATGTAAAGCAAAACATATTATTTTCTCAACTAACTCCAGACAGTGCATCATGATCAAACACTAAGAGGTGATTCTCTGTCTGAAGAAACTAACCAGGTTAGTCAGGATTTTGCTTGTATGTTTGTTTTGTGATGAAATTAGTTACTTTATTGAATATCCATACTGAGTGGCGAATACCTTTAACAGTTCACAGTCAAGTGTGCTGGGCCATCGGGGATCCAGGAGGAGGAAGATGAGGATGCCAAAAAATCAACAGTAACTACCCGAAACCTATACCAGCATGAGTTATGAGATGTGCGAAAAGATTTTGGTCATTGTATAGGTGAGCAGCTTGTCACCTGGCTGCTCAGGTGCTGGGACACCAGAGCCAATTGTGTGGAATTAGAGGGCAGGGAAGCCAGACGGCTGGGATCCCTTGCTAGAAACGCAGGCATTGACAACGCAATTGCAGATGGAGCACAATCTCACAGCCTCTGGAGGCATCTCCTCTCAGCTGTGAGGGAAAGGTATCCCTTCAAGGAAGAACTTGCCTGTCAACCAGGCATAATGGATCACTATGGAGAAGGGAATCCAGTACCTGAGGGAATTAGCTGTACGGGAAGTGATTTATGAGGATCCAGACCTCAGACAAACATCCACAGGTCCAGATGAAGTCAGGTGTACACGACCCATGTGGCAGAAGTTTGTATGGAGTGCACCATCATCATATGCCAGTTCATTGGCAATAATGGCCTGGAAAGATGATGAGGAACCCACAGTGGATGAAGTGGCTAAACAACTTCGGCAGTACGAAGAAAGTCTCTCATCTTCCTTACAGGCCAGCGTCTCAGCTGTGGAGAAACTTTCTGAAGAGTTCCACCAACTCAAAGAGTATCTTTCTCCTCACCTGAACAAACCAGTGTCCACCAACTAAAAGAGAACACTTGGGAGAAACTTTCTGAAAAGGTTCACCAACTTGAAGAGAGATTATTTTCCTCCCCACCTATACAAAGTAGTGTCTCAGCTATCAGGGGTAAGTGTTCATCTGCACAAGGAAGACGATATGGTGGGTACTCACCCCATGCCACCCTGTGGTTTTATTTACAAGACCATGGAGAGGACATGAGAAAATGGGATGGAAAATCTACCACAACCCTAGAGGCACGAGCACATGAGTTGCAAAATAAAGCAATCGGGAAAAAGGGATTCTCTGAAAAGTTTGCTGCTCCAACTTCCAGCAGACAGTCCTTCAAACACAGAAATGAAGAAGATTCTGACCAGGATTAGGGGGGCCCTGCCTCCAGCCAGGGGGAGGAAAGGGACAATCAAGTTTATTGGACTGTGTGGATTTGATGGCCTGGCACGTCAGATGCACAGAAGTATAAGGCTTTAGTAGACACTGGTGCACAATGTACTGTAATGCCATTGATCTATAAAGGGCCAGAGCCCATCTGTATTTATGGAGTGACAGGGGGATCTCAGCAGTTACCTGTATTGGAGGCTGAAGTGAGTCTGACTGGGAATGAGTGGCAAAAGCACCGCATTGTGACTGGCCCGGATGCTCCATGTATCCTTGGCATAGACTATCTTAGAGGAGGATATTTCAAGGACCCAAAAGGCTTCTGGTGGGCTTTTGGTGTAGCTGCCTTAGAGACAGAGGGCATTAAACAATTGTCTACCTTGCCTGGTCTTTCAGAGGACCCCTCTGTTGTGGGGTTGCTGAGGGTCGAAGAACAGCAAGTGCCAATCGCTACCACAACTGTGCACCGGTGGCAATATCTCACTAACCGAGACTCCCTGATTCCCATCCATAAGCTAATTTGTCAATTGGAGAGCCAAGGAGTGATCAGCCAGACTCATTCACCTTTCAATGGTCCCATATGACCAGTACGAAAGTCTAATGGTGAGTGGAGACTAACAGTGGACTATCGTGGCCTGAACGAAGTCACGCCACCACTGAGTGCTGCAGTGCCGGACATGCTGGAACTCCAGTACGAACTGGAATCAAAGGCAGCCAAGTGGTACGCCACAATTGATATCGCTAATGCATTTTTCTCCATTCCTCTAGCAGCAGAGTGCAGGCCACAGTTTGCTTTCACTTGGAGGGGAGTCCAATATACTTGGAATCAGCTGCCCCACGGGTGGAAACACAGCCCTACCATTTGCCATGGACTGATCCAGTCTGCGCTGGAGCAGGGGGAAGCTCCTGAACACCTGCAGTACATCAATGACATGATTGTGTGGGGTGACACAGCAGAGGAAGTTTTTGAGAAAGGGAAGAAAATAGTCCAAATCCTTCTGAAAGCCGGTTTTGCCATAAAACAAAATAAAGTCAAAGGACCTGCATGAGAGATCCAGTTTTTAGGAATAAAATGGCAAGATGGACATCATCAAATCCCAATGGATGTGATCAACAAAATAACAGCTATGTCTCCACCAACTAGCAAAAAAGAAACACAAACTTTCCTAGGTGTTGTTGGGTTTTGGAGAATGCACATTCCAAATTACAGTCAGATTATAAACCCGCTCTACCAAGTAAACCATAAGAAGAATGAGTTTGAATGGGGCCCTGAGCAACGACAAGCCTTTGAACAAATCAAGCAGGAAATAGTTCATGCAATAGCCCTTGGGCCAGTTCGAACAGGACCAGATGTAAAGAAGGTGCTCTACACTGCAGCCGGGGAGAAAGGCCCCACCTGGAGCCTCTGGCAGAAAGAACCTGGGGAAACTCGAGGTCAACCCCTGGGGTTTTGGAGTCAGGGATACAGAGGATCTGAGGCCCGCTACACTCCAACTGAAAAGGGGATATTGGCAGCATATGAAGGAGTTCGATCTGCTTTGGAGGTGGTCGGTACTGAAGCACAGCTCCTCCTAGCACCCCGACTGCCGGTACTAGGCTGGAAGTTCAAAGGAAGGGTCTCCTCTACACATCATGCAACTGATGCTACATGGAGCAAGTGGGTTGCACTGATTACTCAGTGGGCTCGAATAGGAAACCCCAGTCACCCAGGAATCTTGGAAGTGATTATGGACTGGCCAGAAGGCAAATACTTTGGGATATCATCAGAGGAGGAGGTGGGTCATGCTGAAGAAACCCCACTGTACAACCACTTACCAGAGAATGAGAAGAAATATGCCCTGTTCACTGATGGGTCCTGTTGTATTGTGGGGAAGCATCAGAGATGGAAGGCTGCTGTATGGAGTCCTACATGACGAGTTGCAGAAGCTGCTGAGGGAGAAGGTGAATCGAGTCAGTTTGCAGAAGTGAAGGCCATTCAGCTGGCTTTAGATATTGCTGAACGAGAAAAGTGGCCAGTTCTCTATCTCTACACTGATTCATGGATGGTAGCAAATGCCCTGTGGGGATGGTTACAGCAATGGAAGCAAAACAACTGGCAGTGCAGGGGCAAACCCATCTGGGCTGCTGCACTGTGGCAAGATATTGCTGCTCGGGTAGAGAACCTGGCTGTAAAGGTATGCCACGTAGATGCTCATGTGCCCAAGAATCGGGCTACTGAAGAACATCAAAACAACCAGCAGGTGGATCAGGCTGCTAAGATTGAAGTAGCTCAGGTGGACCTGGATTGGCAGCATAAAGGTGAATTATTTATAGCCCGATGGACCCATGACACCTCAGGCCATCAAGGTAGAGACGCAACATACAGATGGGCTCGTGATCAAGGGGTGGTGGACCTGACCATGGACACTATAGCACAGGTTATTCATGACTGTGAAACATGTGCTGCAATCAAGCAAGCCAAATGGTCAAAGCCTCTTTGGTATGGAGGACAATAGCTGAAATATAAATATGGAGAGGCCTGGCAGATTGATTACATCACACTCCCTTAAACTCACAACGGCAAGTGCCATGTACTTACAGTGGTGGAAGCAACCACCAGATGGCTGGAAACATATTCTGTGCCTCATGCCACCGCCCGGAACACTATCCTGGGCCTTGAAAACAAGTCCTATGGCGACATGGCACCCCAGAAAGAATAGAGTCAGACAACGGGACTCATTTCCAAAACAACCTTATAGACACTTGGGCCAAAGAGCATGGTATTGAGTGAGTGTATCACATCCCCTATCATGCACTAGCCTCCAGGAAAGTTGAACGATACAATGGACTGTTAAAGACTACACTGAAAGCAATGGGCGCTGGGACATTCAAAAACTGGGATACGCATTTGGCAAAGGCCACCTGGTTAGTCAATACTAGGGGATCTGCCAACCGAGCTGGACTTGCCCAATCAAACCTGTTACGTACTGTAGAAGGGGATAAAGTTCCTGTAGTGCACATAAGAAATATGTTGGGTAAAGCAGTCTGGGCTACTCCTGCCTCAGGAAAAGGCAAACCCATTCGTGGAATTGCTTTTGCTCGGGGACCTGGATACACTTGGTGGGTAATGCAAAAGAACGGAGAGGTCTGATGTGTACCTCAAGGGGATTTAATACTGGCTGAGAATAGCCCATGAATTGAATTGTATCATGTTAATTACTATATAATACTGTATGTCATCACTACCATGACTACTATATACCCTAGATGAAAATGGTGATTAATTAGAATGTATGGGAAAGAGTGTAACCTGATCATGACATAAATGGTATGGAATAAGGAGTGGATAGATGTCCTGGTTTCAGTTAGGACAGAGTTAATTTTCTTCCTAGTAGCTGGTAGAATGCTATGTTTTGGCTTAGGATGAGAAGAGTGGTGATAACACCCCAATGTTTTAATTGTTACAGAGCAGTGCTTATACTACGCCAAGGATGTCTCAGCTTCTTTCTCTCTCCTGCCAACAGGCAGGCTGGGGGTGCAGCAAGAGCTGGGAGGGGACAGACCTAGGACAGGTGACCCAAACTAGCCAAAGGGGTATTCCATACCATCTGACGTCATGCTAAGCAATATATAGGGGTGGCTAGCCGGATGGCTCGGGGTTAGACTGGGCATCAGTCAGCGGGTGGTGAGCAATTGCATTGTGCATCACTTGTTTGTACACATTATTAGTAGTAGTACTATTATCATCGTTTTGGTTATCATTATTATTGCTATTATTATTATTGTTATTATTATTTTCCTGTCTTAATAAACTGTCTTTATCTCAACTCATGGGCTTCACTTTCCCATTTCTCTCCCCCATTCCAGAGAGGGAGGGGGGAGGGTGAGCGAACAGTTATGTGGTGTTAGCTGCTGGCCGGGTTAAACCACAACAAAATGTTACCAAGATTTTGTGCAGGGTGAGGGAAAACACTTCATTTTAAGTCCTCTGTGTTTGTGTGTTAATCTATTTCTTGCTCTCTAGTTAGGATCACAGAAAAACATACTCATAATCCAGAGAGATGAACATGTTATCTGGATGTAACAATTTGGAGGAGACATAAGATGATCCTGAATAACATTTTAAAAGATATTAAGGCAAACATCTTAAGTGGTTTATTCATAAAGAAGAAAGTGACCAAGCCCTCAGTGATAACATTCACCTGAGACACATTAATTATAGATTTCTTGTCAGTCAGGATTAAAGTGTGTTTAAGCATAATATAAAATGAAGTAGATTGAATGAAGGTAGGAAAAAAGGTAGTTTTATGCTGAACAAGGGCAGCATAAGAGAGAACAAAATCTTTCTGTGACAGCTGCATTATATTTTCCTTCCTCTACAACAAAACAAATGCTGACTTTTTATAATGTAAGGACATAAGTAGTAGAGAAGTCATAGACTACTTACCCACTTCCAATAGTGCAGGCAAAATAAAGAAGCATATGACAACAAATGTTCTTTCCCTGCTGTTATTCACTATCTGGGCCAAGCACCTGGCTTGTAAACACTAACTAGTACCTTATGTATCACTTAACTAAGCAGACATATACAAACCAAACCATATGGTGGCTTACAAGGTAAAAAAGCTGTCGAGACATTCATTCTGTCCATCTTGTATGCCATCTTACACTGTTGCCACTTTATTTTCTTCAAGCCTTGTCTTGCTACATAATACTTCAGTGAAAAAGAATTAAAATACAAATCATGTTCCCTCTGCTATTGACATAACCTCTTAAAGTGACATAAGTTAACAGATTTATCTGTGGCAAAGAGCACTCTTGAAAATAAATTACAATTTATGCCCACGGGTCAGAAGGACCCTTTGTCTCCTTATGCAAAATACAGAGATGACACAATGACAATTATCTCTGTTGGGCTTCTCTAAAAACTTTTTTCTAATGGAGAATATATTATATGTCCATAACAATACACTAAACTGACTGCAGGTTCCCAGAAAATCTTTTTTAAAAGGGTGATACTCTCATCACACAATACACTACAGACTCTGAAATTACCCATGTTAAGTTTTTGTGCAATTAAATTAGAATAGATTAGATGTCACTCGTGAGTTATCTCCTGTTCTTCCACAGTAATTCATTTAATTGCCCTCAATGATCAACTCTGAGGTTTCTCATCTCTGGTGAATTTGTTCTACCCAGGAGCAGAGTTTGCAGGAGATATATCAATTCTGAACACTTTTCTTCAGTTCACTCCAGGTTCTCAAGTGACTACATGAGTAAACACGCACTAGGATTCAGCAAAAGCCACTAAAAACCATAACTAAGAAAATTTTTAAAATACCTTTTCTTTACAGTTTATGATTCACTTCTACTTTGGCAATAAAGCATGTCTTTGAATTTATTTCTCACTAGGCTGTTTTCGATCATTTGACATCCAGTTAAAAGCACCATAACTAGCTATAATGATGCATTTAGCACCTGATATTTAAAGTTTGAAAGTAGTAGAAATATCGAATTAACAGCAATATATTTTGTAGGCAAAGTATATGACAATATTACTAAGATGACGAGTTAGTAGTTGAAATCCCTCTAATCAGTGTGCATGTGGATCATACTGATATTTGTTTATCATTTTAAATAATATTTAAAGAAGACAAGCACCAGGAAGAAGAAACTATTTGAAAGTGAAAGGCATACATTATTAATTTAATGTAGTAAAACTTTTTTTCCCTCTACCATTTTTGTGTACATGCGTGCAAGTATTGTTGGGGGGAGGGAGAAGGGGCAAGGTATGCTTGTGTAATTTTTAGACAGGATCAACACTTTTGTTTAGAAAATCAAGCCCATCTACATTTGAGAAATAGTTATTTTAAAATATTTCCTCTCAAAATTTGTTTTACTGTTTTGACAGAAGCATTTTTCTATTTATTTTTTTTCATGAAGCAGAAACAGTAAAACCTCCAAGTATCACTTTTTTTTCTAATATGTGTGTTGGTCAGCAAGTTTAAAACTTGTAGGAATAAAACAAAGAGTAGATTTATAAGGACATAAGAACTTTTTTTTTTTTTTCTGAGTGTTGAGAGTTATTTCAATTAAAAAAAAAAAAATTATCTGTTAAGCAAGCTATTTCAGAATTGCATCTCAATTTTGTCGATACCTTTAAAATGGAGGTTTTACAACACTCTACAGAAATGTGTCCGCTCTTCCCAGAAGCAGAGTGCTAATAATTTATTTCTTCAGCTAAACTGTTGTATTCAAGAATTTAAACATTTTAATTTATGCCTAAGTAGTTATCTAAAGACAAGAATGGGTAGAGTCAGAATATTCATACATGAATATTCATCAGGGCAATGATCTCTGGATTTAAACTCAGGACCTATGTATCAGGAGGATACTCTGGCAGTTAAAGGTAGGCCTCTAAACAAAGAAAAAGTATTGCTTTGGAGCACATGAATTAATTTGCGATAGATGTCATATTATATCATACTAATATATACTAATATAGTGATCTAATATAGTGATATAATATACTAATATAGTGATCACAAAGTTTAGCTAATGAGAGAGACACTTAGATGCAGAATCACCTCCAGTCAGAAAAGCAACTTAAGAACACCACGTTACTTGGAAAACAAGTTTGGAAAGTTAGTTGAAATGCAAGAAAAAGGCTCTAAAAATACATAAAAGGTCAGTTTATTAATTATTTTTCTAAAACAAATGTTACTGGGGAATATCAACATATAAACTTAAAGCAGATAGAAAAAAAAATGGACACATTAAAAATATTTTTATATGTTGAAATTTTATTACAGAAAACACTTAATCCTCAGATTGAAATGATCAATTCTCTATTACCTATGTGAAACAAGTTACAGTTTAGATATCAACATTACTTTCTGCTTGTCATGTGGTCAGTCAATAAGGGATCAGAACTTTTTGATGCTGGGTTTGGAAATCAAATATAAGGACAAATTTTTACTGCCCCCAACATTTACACAGTGCTATTAGTTCACTCTTAAGACAGCAAAATGATCATCTATATCTTCTCTTGCTTAAGAGACTAAAACATGCTTTTGGAGATGTTCATATATATATATATATATTTACATGTGACCTTTATGCTCATAGTTTGACATCAAAAGCCATCATGGTGTAAAGCATTAATATAAAATAAATTCTCTCTGCATATGTCAATTACCAAGATATTGACAAGCTACTTTTGTATCTGCCTTTGTTATCTTGTATTGCTTACTACCATTTCTCACCCCTCAAACTTTATGCCAGAAGTGTTACCATTTCTCCTCTTGTGGCCCTGGTAAAACTGACATTTAGGCATATGGTCTAACTTTAGCTGAGAACAATGTGCTCCAGAAAATTCACAAAAGCAGTCATGTGCCAATAGCCTGTCTAGGTACAGCTATCCTCCTGGGTGACTGCCTTGTACATTGGGTAGCTGCTACAGCACAATATTTCAAGTAAAAATAAGTTAAATATAAACTGTAAAAATCTAATAAGGAAAATGATGCATATCTTCCAGAGTACATTATATTAAAATTAACCTAATAGCTGCTGAATCCAGATATTTCTGAGACAATAAAATAACTGATCTGGTTTTGGATTAATTGACCATTTCCTTGTTGATAAACAAGAGGTGATACTGTACGGTTGCTTGCACTTAGTGCTTAGTCACTATGACAATGTTATAAGTGAGGCAACTTTGCAGTGCGCCTACAAATTCAATTTTATAAATCTGATAACTTAAGACAAGACTTTCTACAAAGAAATAAGACTTTTCTTTCCTGTTCCCATATTTGTTTTATTTTAATGGTGTAATGACTACTACAAAATAAGATCAGCTTTGAGGAATTTATATGTAAAGAAAGTTGTTTCTCAGATAGCTCATTATTCAGAAGAAGAGGAGGGGAGGGGAGGGGAGGGGAGGGGAGGGGAGGGGAGGGGAGGGGAGGAGAAGGCAGGGGAGGGGAATAAAGAAGAAGAATTGTGTGAATCTGTAAAGAGAATGGGAATTCTTGTCATGGTACTTCAAATCTCTTCCACAATATTATATTTACTGTAAAGAAAAGTTCACATATATACATTCATTTTTGATACAGGCACAACCATCTTCCCAGTGAATTATTAAAAAATCTTTAATTGATTTTGCTTGTTCAAATTGAAATATAAGGAAAGATTACTGAATCTTGGGGGTGTTTTAACTTTTTTATGTTTTTATTTTTGTGTTCAAATTGATTTTTATTTCTATATTTTAAAACAGTAAATATTTGTCTTATTTTTAAACTGATAGTGGCAAGCATCAGTTTATTTTCCACTGCATCAAATTTGCTAAAAGTGACCAAAAGAAATGGGGATGGTCATGTGACAAGAAACAGTTAAGCTTTTGATATCCTTGCAGATATCAAAATTCATAATCTTGGTCAGAAGGCTTACTCAACTCTCCTTATTTTCAGGAAAAAAAAAAAAAAAAAAAAAAAAAAAAAAGTAGATTTTCTCAGAAGTGTTTCTTTCCAGTTTGTTTCCCTATAATTTCTCCCACCAGATTATTAATTATTATTAGTAATCCCCCAGATTATTCTTTGTTGTTGTTCCCAATCTATTCCCAAATATTGTCAATTACTCTAAAGCTAGTGTGATGCAAAAACTGAGAGACAGTATTAAACTTTTGTTAAAATTTATCATAGAATCATAGAAAGTCTTGGGTTGGAAGGGACCATAAAGGGACCTCATCTAACTTGCCCCTTGTCATATGCAGGTATGCCACTTAAATGAGAACTTTCGAGCTGCAGTATGAAAATAGATTTTGTTTTGTATATAAAGAACTTTGACTGTTAAAAGATTATCTCAAGCCAAAATTAATATTTTCAGTGGGACTGGACTAAAGTTTACATTGTCATGAAATTTAGGTATAAATAAATAAATATATAAATTCACACATAAATATTTCATTTTTTCTTGGTCAGAAAAAAATGATGGCAAAAATCCATTGTATGTTAATTCTAATTTGAAACCAGCAGATAAAACAAACAAACAAACAAACAGAATGTTATATGCACTTCAGTTAAAGAAAAGTTTGAATGAGCATTCTCCAACAATAATATTTTATCAGAAATCACTTAAGTAAAGCAATTTGAATTAGACCACTGAAAAGAGAAAATACAAATCAAAATGAAATTAGTATCCAGCTCTCCCTAAGTCTCCCTTATCAGAGGAAAAAATAATTTCTGTCTTCATCTGGTAAAGTCTGACATGATAAGAGGACACACATTAATATTCTCAGCTTCTGATGTCAGCTTGAGATGGGCTTGAGACTGCTGCTTTAAAATCAGGATAGCTAGGGAGACATGAACTAGGAGACCTGACTTTTCAAATTGAGTTTTGGAGTCTATGTTCTTTGTGAAAACTGAGCCTCAGCAGGATTAATGACATTTACTGCCTTCAAAAATGTATTATGAACATTTAACTAAATGATGTTCACAGGTAATATTTATATGGAAAATACTGTTGAAGACAGCTAGGAGTAGAAATATTATTTGCGAATTTCTGTCTCACAGTAATTTCGTTAGGTTTTATGTAGTATGAGCTACAAGTACGAAGTTTGCTATGTTCTGTCTCATCCTGCTGGTTCTTCATTTTGACAAGTGAAAGAATTTCCCAGCATTTCTGAATTGCATCTATCATTTGTTCCTATTCTCCTGTGGACATTTTTTTCATGTTTTTTCGTATGAATACCCGACAAAATGATTCAAGTTTAAACATGCAAGACTACCAAATAGTCATCTTTGATCTTCTTGCTTAGATTAGCATTCACTAGAAATGCTTTTTATTATTATTTATTTATTTATTTTTATTTATTTTATTATGGGCAAATAACCACAGAATAGAAAGGTTAGACTAAAGGTTAGCTTGTGGCTCATGACAATAAATATCTTCACATCCAATAGACCTGTTTTTTTTAGTGGCTATACAGTAAAAGATAAATTCTGTCTTTGAAATTCACTCTTTTGGTAAGTTATATTTTGGTATTTTATGAGGTCCTACCTGCATTTGCAGTGAGATATTCATTTCACCACAACATACCTCAGGAAGATTGGAATTAGTCCTAACATACCAGCCACCTGAGAGGATTGATTAACTTTAATCATTAAGTCTTTCAGAATTCAGAACTATTTTAAATCTCTTAGGTTTCTAAAATTTTGCACTCATGTATTGATTTCAAACATCTTTTCTATGACATTATGTTGACTCCATTAAGTATAACTTTCTTTTTGGTGTAGTTCTTTTAAAAACAGTTATTTCCTTTCAGAACTGGAGCTTTTGCTTTGAAGTTCATTCCAATAGCTTTAAACATTGGTCATTCTTGTATTCCTAGAGGATAAGTATTATGCAATCAAAATAACATTATTCTTCAACTCTTCAAGCCTGTTCTTATTTATACTCCAATATCCCAAGATACTAGATATCTCCTTAAAATAAATGACTGTTTGTCTGGGACTCAATTATTTGTTGTATTTTTATGTGCAATCCTGAAGGGATGCAAGACACAGACTCCTGAAGGCTCTTGAGCAGGAGACGTTTATTGCCCTTTTTCACTACTACATATACTTTCCCTGTAGCCCCACACACTGTCCACGTGCCTGAATCTGTCATACAATTGATTAGAGACCCTTACACATGTGCCTCGAGCCAGCCAGAAATTGGCCACTGGCCAAAGCTCATCTTTAACACTGTAGCCAAGTTACTTTACCTTGACCTTGCTCAAGTTTTTGTTTCTACCCCTTGTTCCCTCATTATCTCTAATTCAGGGACATGTGAAACAGCACAAAGTCACCTGTGAATTCCTTTCCCACACAACCCCATTAAAATATTCTTATGAGCTTGAAATTTTCACTTCATGAATTTCAGGTGAGGGGCCAAAGATTCCTTGTTTGCAAATAATTCCAGAAAGGCAAGAAAAAGGCAAGGTGGGCAAGGGCAAGGGCAAGGGCAAGGGAACGGCAGGGCAAGGAAGGGAAGGGAAGCAAAGGGAAGGAAAGGTTTGAGTTCAGTGTAGCCTTTTCCCTCCTCTCACCATTTTCCTCTTTGGTTTCAGGGAACAAAAATAAAAGTCTATTATTTCTTCGATTCTCTCCAATAGTGTTGATTCCACTGAAAATAGGCAGAAGGAAATTTAAGAGACAAAAATAAACAGCTACATTTGTGAGAATGCATCTTTTCAATAAATGAAGCGTATACTGAAAATAATATCCAGAGCACAATAAAGTTGTATCAACTTCACCTTCTTGACCCATAAAGAAAGAAAGAAAAAGGAAAAGAAAAAAAAATACCCTAAAAACAAATGTGTAGAAGCCTTGTATTAATGCACCATCTACATATATATGATTAATGGCTGTGGTGTGTAAGTTGCAAATGACAGTGTCTGCATAACGGAGATGAGTAGACACACACATACACAGTTCACTTTGAAGTGATTTGTGCTTTGCTGAGTAAAGGTTGAGAACAAATATTTTATTTAAGGCTAAGAGAAAAAAAAGAAAAAAAAAAAAGGAAAAAAAAAAAAAGCAATCCAGTTAATTAATGTATTATTGTATTATTTTCCAGGACAGTACATAAGTGAAAGAATATTAGTCAATACATAGCAATTCTTAATTAACTACACTTAATTCCAAATGATGGCAGATCTTTTATAAAAGAGTATGCAGACAAATGACCTAATAGTCATTTAACTGTTAAAGAGTTACTGCAGCAGTACTTGGAAAGTAGACAGCTGTGTACAAATGTAAATACGTATTTACATCTTTTGACTGTGTTTTATTCAGTGTAACATGATATTCTTTGAATCACACTGTACTCAATAAAACCCCCTCTCTCAAGAATTCATTCCCATTAAATGACATTTATAACAGATGGAGATAGAAATAATATTTTAAATGCAGAACAAATATTTACAGCTCTGAGCATATCATGGGCATCCATTGAAACTCAGCCTGTAGTAAGATGAGAAAATATTCTTACTGATGTGATATTTCAGTGTTTGAAGAAAGCATGTCTTCTCTCTTGTTACTTTTATGATTTGGCATACGATGTCACCTGATTCCAAGTCTAATTAATAATAAAAAATGATTCTTTTCTGTCCTTTAAGTTGAATACAGGTTCTTATTTCTTAATTTGTACCGGTCTATAAATTATACAGGACATATTGCTTGGGTCTTTGTATGACTGAATTTTAAAGGAAGCAAACAATGAGTTTACTTTTTCCCTAAAACATTGTTTTGGTTATTTAAATGGACCACATCAATCTTTTTTTATATATTCCATTCCATATATATTTTTATATATTCCATTATATTAATTAGTTTTGTCTACCTTTACAATAAACTTTATTACAGCTACTAAGTAGTGTGGTTTGAGGGTAAAATATTTTATTAAAATATTAATATTAATATTTAAATATTTAAATATAAATATTCATACTTAATAATAATTATTAAATATTTGTGATTCAATGTCTTACATGTATGTGTACGTTAGAGCTGCCAAAGTTAATCTCACTGGACTTTTCTGTGCTGTTATTCTACAGTTGTTCCTTCTATATCACTTCTTTTAAAGTTTCTCTGTTCTCTTGATCACTGTTCCTTTTCCCTTACATATTCAAATTCTCTTCAAGCCAAGAGATGTCTTGGCTCTTCATTTCAAGCCAATTTCTTGAAAACCTAAACTCTTAAGCAGTCTTAAGTTCCTGCTCAAAGGCCACTGACAATATTTTTTTCTCATGAGATTCATCAGATTGCCTGCTTCTTTTCAGTTGTCTCTCAAGAACATACACTTTAAATATATATATGTATATAAAAAGTTGAAAGGACTAGTGCTATGAAAAATATCTGTTGAATTGTTGAATTAAAAGAAAAATTTACAATCACTTCTCTAAGATCTATAAACATTCTAAAATGATGAACAACAGAACACAACTGTTTCTGTGAACAACACAGAAAACAACTGTCAAAGACACAATTTTAAATGATTATCTGTATTTTATAATAAAATTTTTAACCTGTTAAAAAGCATTAGCTGGTCTATTCCCAACAAATCAGCCATCTTTATCATGTAATAGCATGAAAGAATTTATTTCTTAACAACATCAGTTTCAAATTTTTTTTCTTTAAAATTCATAGGTTTCATTAACTCAATGATAATCTAATTGTTGACAACTTATGACAGTAGTAATATAAAAGCAAGGTGTTATTTTTTTCTTTTTTTGTTTGTCTTGTTTTGTTTTGTTTTTCTTCATGAAAGAAAATAGCTTGACATTCCTACAGGTAAATAAAGTAAAAAGTGAAATAAAAGATTTGTTTAAAAAAAATGGTTTAAAAAAAAAAAAAAAAAAAGAGAGAGAGAGAGAGAGAGAGATTTTGATCAATTTCAATTAATTGCTTTCCAAAAGTGAGAGGAGAAAAAAAATGAAAAGAGGAAGACATTCTTTGCATTAACATGAAGTGATCTGCACTTTCGTCTAGAACATTGCATGTTTTTAGTGATTCATTCCATAGTTTAGCTATTCATTGACTATAATTATTAGTGAAGATTTACTCTTTTATGTCAAGTATTCATTCCTTACATTCAACATGAGCATTTTGAAATATTCATTTGCTCTTATTTCATGAAGAAATGTAATGTATTTGTGAAAATCAGTATAGAAGGTGTACACTATTGGTGTATATAGTTCCTGGTGCCAGAACTAAAAACAACGTTCAGTAAAATGTCCAAAAATTCAAAATATTTTAATAAAAGACTGAATATGTAAATACTTCTAAGAAAAGGTAAAAATATGAAAGATACCAAAAATAACTAGATTTAAAGGGAGACTTTGAATGAACAGAAACTATGGAACTGTAGGTTTTCCACAGAAGCTAAGAAAATCTCAATAAATAATATATCAGGGAAAAGACAATTACTGTAGATGACGTGGAACCAAAATTGTTAAGACCTAATAAAAGAAACTAACAGAAAATAACTCCTTTAAAATGTTGACAAATTTATGGATTTAAATTCAGTCCCTCTATAGGAAGAGAATATTCCTAGTACAGCTGTTAATAGTATTATAGTAGAATGATGACGGTAGCAGAGAAATTTTACATGAGATTTAGAAAAAACCTAAAGACAAAAAATAAAAACCAAAAAATGGTAGTGGCAGTAGTACCCACATGGAGGTTATGCAATTTCTGGATATTACATTTACAGGAGATAACACAGAGAGGAAATTGTTTGTATTCTGTAAATGATCTCACTTGGAGGAAGTACTCTGATAAACAACTGAATTTGTTCCTGTTTCAGCACTGACCTTCATCTGGCACTTGATGTAAATGATGAATAAACAATTTACAGCAGCGTTCACAAAATGTCCACACTGGCCCTTTACACAAATGAAGGGCGAAAACCAACAGAAAGTGCATTATAGTAATAGAACTTTGTAAAGTAAAAATGCATAAAAATGGAAAATCTTTTTAAAAAAGAAAATAGATCCACTAACAGGATAGAAAATTTACATGCAGCATAGCAATTTTTTCAAGTTATAATGTTTAGAATGAAAAGCAAGCATGCACTACTTTTCTAGAGAACTCTCTAAAATGACAGAGAAACAAAAAAAAAGACCACAAAAAAAAATGCAATGCACTATATTTCAATATTTAATGACTCAAAATAAAAAAAAAAAAAATGTATTTCAAAAAACTGAGACAACCCAAATAAAAGGAATTGAAAGGAGCATAATTTCTTTTATGTGACAAATCACAAATAGATGAGCCAAAAAAATGACTTTGAAGAACACTTTAGTAAGGACATAAAAAAAAAAAAAAAAAAATAGTAAAACCTTTTCAAACACATTGACAACAGGATTGCTTTCCAGAGAGTCAATGAGGTTGACAGATGATAAAATGTAGAAGGAACTCTCAGAAAAGACAAAATCATACCACTGCAGAAATATAATACTTTATCTCAGTGACCACCACTGAGGAGACATGATACAGTGATAACAGAGGCTTTTTACAACTCATAACTCTAAGGAATTTTCTAAAATCAATAAGTTAGTAGAAGACATTTTAAAATAGATTAACAAATCAAATAATAATACTTTGGAAAGACCAGACAGTTTTTGTACAGGAACTTTAAAGGTGTTCACACACAGAACTGCTGAAATAATAACAGTGATATATACCGTATTGCTTAAATTAGTCTTAGTATTAGGAGGACAGAAGGTGACCAATAAAACTGCAATTTAAAACATATATATATATCTATCTATATTATATATATATAGATAGATAGATAAGGCTGATCTTGAGAACCACATATACTTTAGTTTGATTTCTCTGCCAGGCAAATTATGGAGTCTGTAATGAATGATACATTGCCTAGGCACATACACTACATTTATTTTAGCAGGCTGTACAGCACAACAGAGTTGGGTTTGTAGAGTAAGCAATTCATCCTGCATACCTGAATCAGTATTTTAAGTAGTTTGGACTTTTTTATTTTGGACTAGCTCTAGTCTGGTCCCATGAAAAGAACACGTTAGCATCATTAATGCATTCGGATTATGCTAGAGTATAATTTATGGGTTAGTATATCCAAAAGGAATGTAGTTCATGTTCTTCAATAATTCAAGGCAAGAATCAAAGCAGATACCAGAGCACAGCTTCTAGAGGCATATAATCCATTGCCAGCAGTTGTCACAGCAGAGCACAAATGGACCATGAATCTCTGCTGAAGTACTGATGTGCTCAGTGATGATGATGAGGAGGAGGCTCAGGGGAGACCTTATTGCTCTCTACAACTACCTGAAAGGAAGCTGTGGGGAGCTGGGGTTTGGCCTTTTCTCACAGATAACTAGTGATAGGACTAGAGGGAATGGCCTCGAGTTGTGCCATGGGAGGTTTAGGTTGGAAATTAGGAGAAATTACTTCTCAGAAAGAGTAGTCGGGCATTGGAACAGGTTGCCCGGGGAAGTGTTGGAGTCACTGTCCTTGGGAGTGTTTCAGGAAAGGCTGGACCTGGTGCTTAAGGAGATGGTTTAGTGGGTGATATTGGTAGTAGGGTGATGGTTGGACCAGATGATCTTGAAGGTCTTTTCCAACCTTAATAATTCCATGGATCTATGATGACATGATGGTCTCCAACGTGGGCTGGAGCAGCTGTCTCTACAGCAACAGATACCTTGTCCTGGGCAAAAATTCTGGTGCCTTGTGCTTCTTTCTGGGGCTGTGGGCAGCAATGTCCTTACAGTGGGAGGTGTGCTTCAGCTGCTACAGTGAGTTATCTGGTGAAGAAGCTACAGGAAGAAGTGAGCAGACACCACCACTTCAGGGAAGATGAACAGTGGTGTCTTCAGGTCTTCATAAAATCCAAACAGCACTAGGAGCCTGTCGTGGTTCCGCTCGAGTGGGCAGCCAAGCTCCACCACAGCCGCTCTCTCACTCCCCCTCCTCAAAGAGGAATGGGGAGAAAATATGTGAAAAGGGCTCAAGGATTGAGATAAGGACGAGAAAATCACGCAATAATTATTGTAACGGGCAAAACAGACTCGGCATAAGGAGATAGTAAGATTTATTGCCTACAACTAACAAGCGAGAGAAGTGAGAAAACAAAGGAAACAAAAAAAAACAAAAGCACCTTCCCCCCATCCACCCTCTTCCACCTCCTCCCCCCGAGCGGCGCAGGGGAATGGGGGAATGGGGGTTATGGTCAGTCTACAGCACTTCTTCTCTGCCGCTCCTTCTCGGTCACTCTCGTTCCCTGTGCTGTGGGGTCCCACCCACGGGATGCAGTCCTTGATGAACTGATCCAGCGTGGGCTTCCCACAGGCAGCAGCTCTTCCAGAACTGCTCCAGATATGGGTCCGTACCACGGGGTCCATCCCTCAGGAGAAAACTGCTCCAACCTGGCTCCCCTACGGGCAGCAGCTCCTGCCGGGTCACCTGCTCCTGCGTGGGCTCCTCTCTACGGGCTACAGGTCTGGCCCGGAATCTGCTCCGGCAGGGGTCTTCCACAGGCGGCAGCCTCCGTCGGTGCAGGGCCACCTGCTCCACCGTGGTCTCCTCCACGGGCTGCAGCGTGGAACCGTGCTCCACCATGGTACTCCATGGGCTGCAGGGGGACATCCTGCTTCACCATGGTCCTCACCACAGGCCGCAGGGGACTTCTGCTCCAGCGCCTGGAGCACCTCTCCCCCTCCCTCTACACTGACCTTGGTGCAAGGCTGTTCTCCCACTCCCTTGACTCTCCCGGCTGCTGTGTGGCGCAGCGTTTTTTCCCTGTCTTAAATATGCTCTCACAGAGGCGCAAAACAACATCGCTTATTGGCTCGGATCTGGAAAACAATGGGGCCCTTCCCAAACATGGGGCAGCTTCTAGATCTTTCTCACAGAAACCACCCCTATGGCTCCCTGCTACCAAAACCTTGCCACGTAAACCCACTACAGAGCCCAAGCCTCATTTTACAAGGGAAGACTCATGAAGAAGAAAAGGTGCTTGGAAACAGTACGGATCTACCAGGGACAAAAACATACCTGACCAATCTAATTGCCTTCTCTGATCAAATGCATAGATCTGTGCATGGAGGGCTGCCATTTACCTCATCTCTAAGGGACATTCTGTGAAAATTCTGAAGACTGATTCAGGGTTTTCACAACGGTGCATGATAGGAGGATTAGAGACAATAGGCATCAATGGAAACAAGTGAGGCCATATTTGAATATAAGGGAAACTTTTTCACTTTTAAGAAGTGGAAGAAGTTGGCCAAAAACACAACGCAGTCTCCACTGTTGACAGTTTTCAAGATCAGACAGGATCAAGTGCCAATCTCATGGCTAACCTTGCTTTGAGCACGATGTTGGACTACAGGCCTTTCACTTTCCTTCCCGTCTTAATAATTCTATAATTCTAATTAGCAATAATTAGGAGATGGACCTGAAAATTACGTACTGGTCTGAACTAAAACGTTAATGATGTAGTTGCATTCCATACATATGTAAAGCATACTGAAGTACTGCTAATTTCCAGAGTTCTTTGAAATTATCATAGAACATTCAGGTGAAGGTAATCATGCTGCAATTATGCACATGGATTTCAAAAAAAAAAAAAATAGCAAGAAAAAAAAAAAAAAAAAAAAAAAGCTTGGACACAAGCTTTTGTGTCCTTCAACAAAGTCTTTGATAGGAAAAAAAAAAATGTGGTCATTTAATAATTAAAATATTTTGAAGGTAAGAAACAAAGAATTGAAATAGGCAGTTAGTTTTCCTATGTAAGATCAGCAACATATATGTGTGCTATGACCCCTGATGTGAAGATATGATCATGCAAAAGAAATACGTAAATGCCGCTACCAAAATATTCAAGATAATCATTAAAAACAATTGGAAAATGAAAGAGTGGGGGAAATTCAGTATTGACAGAAGAAAGATAAAGTATATTTAGAAAAACAACACCATACACACATAGTGGTGTGTCTTAAATCTGTCGTTAAAAGTCAGGAAACAAATCTTAGAGAGATCATGTTTGGATCATGTTCTGAAATTGTCACTAACAGGTGGAAGCAGTAGTAGAATGTTCAAAAGGAAATTGTACCAAAAAATACAACAACATAATTTTACCATTATATTAATCTTTTACTAGACATACAAATTGTCTCACTGCTTACAGCTGCTGGCAACCCAACGAATACTTTTGGAACTATTTTTTGGAACCCTTGAGACAATATAGTTTCATGTAAACCTTTTCCTTAATTATTACATGAGTAAAATCATTTCTACTGCATATCACTTTCTGTTCTCCTGCTCTCTTGCAATAACTCTGAGATGAGATACAGCACTAAATGTGCTAAATGACTGATCAGCACAAAGGCATTAGTGACTTTGCAGCCCTGCAGGATAGCAATGAATCTCTGTATCTAATGCCTGCTTATTGGACCACAAGACATCCATAAATCTTTTTACTGACATATTTTGAGAAGGCTACCCTAGTGTTGAGCAGCAATGAAGGTGGTCTTACTGGGATCAGACATTTTATTTGCCTACTGGAAAACAAAATATGATACATACAATATTTCTTTGAAGTGACTATTGATATTTCTCAGTACCTGCAGAGAATATTAAAATAGTGACCATGGGATGTATTTTGTTGTTGTTCTGTTGTTTTGTTGTTATTGTTGTTGTTTTTTCCTCAGCTGGAAATAAAACATGAAGAACATTTTTTCCTACAAAGGAATCTCCCAAAGATCCTCCTTTCTCTTGGGAATATGTGCTAAGGGATATACTTATGAACTGACTACATATTTCTTCTTGGTGTGTGTATATCTAATATGCACAGCAAGCTTGATAACATAATTTTTATCTACCAACAATTTTTACACAATTTTAATATTACCTCCCCTAGCCAATCTATAACAACACACCTGCATGTTTTCGTGCAAATCCTGAGAATCCTCCCATTTCAAAGGCCAAGACAGCAGACTTCACAGAATCCTGAGCTCAGGAGAGCCTTCTCTAATCCATGTGATCTACTTTCTTTTGGAAAATATCAGTCATTCTCATATTTTCATAGACTCTAGAGCTTATGTCTTAATACTCTGATCATTTTCTCTTATCCTCTGTTCCATTAATTTCCTTTCTCCTCCTTTTTTGCTGACAATACGCAGAAATGTTCCAACTAAAATGTATTTTAACATGTCTGATGACTGTAAATTATATATATCTTTCATAATCTAGAAAACTAATTACTTGGTCATATGACTATGTCTCCTTATTCTCCTTTTCTTCTTATTATTTTTAAAAATCTTTTTGTTTGTTTCTATTTTTTTATTTAAAAAAAAAAAAAAATGCCTCTTGTCTGTATACAGATACATGTTATCTGACCTCACTAAGATCAGGTGTTATATTATTATATTATTATATTATATTATGTTATATTAAATTGTAAGGATTTTACTAGGCAGAATAAAGGAGGCAGCAATATATCCTAAGTTGTTTGGGGCAAGAATAATTTTCTTTACTTGTCTGAAAGTCCCTCACAAAAAAAAAAAAAAAAAATATATATATATATATATATACATATACATATATGTATATATAACAATAATTATTACAATGGGTAATAGCAAATATGAAAGCATGAAAGATTAAGATTCATTAAATACTTAGTTTCACAACATAAGTAAATAAATCGCCTCTCCTGAAACTGCTGGTACACAAAATAGGTGTCAAGCTGTCATGTAAAACAAGAAAATAACTTTAAGTTTAGGGAGGAAGGGGCCTTTCACATAAATAAAATTTGTGAAACAGAATAATAACATGGAAGAGAAAGGCCAACATGAATTCACTTAGCCAAGGGCAGATTGTCTATATTGGATAAAAGCAAAGTAATAAATTCAACAGTAGACAAAGATAGATTAAAGATTCCTACCTGTAAGGAAGATAAAATGAGGATAGCCTGCAGAAAGGTGGGAATTGTGAACTAGAACATGTTCATATTCAATCCACAAATGTAAGTTCTGTGAAATGCATGGTTTCATGCTCAACAGAGAGAAAATAGTAATACCACAGAATAGGAACTGGGAATGAGATGGTAAATACAGAAATGACACTTATAAATGGGAAAATACTACCAGCAAGAAATTAAATTCTGATTTAGAATAGGAAGGTGATGATTGATGATGATGATGATTGATGATGATTGATGATAAGCAACTAATAGTAGGAGGTGTAGATAAGTGTAAAAGCTGTCAGTATCACAAGGGCTCCACCAAAAGTATACTTCAGTAATAGAGATACATAATGACAGAAAGATTATGGCAAAATTTATCAGTCTACTTGAATGGAGTGGAAATGAATATTTGCTGACAACAAACAGCTATACACAATACTTTGCATCAGTAAAGCTGGGTGATAATAAGGGCAAAACCATCAGTTAGTTCTCAGAATTGTTCTTTATCATGGACTTTCAGCTTAAATCAAAACAAAATATGGGCCACAACTTTATGGTGAAAAATTCCACAGATGTGCACAGGTTTAGCAAATACAAATATAAATGTCATCAAGCTCAGTGGAAAAAATAAATAAATAAGCTGAAAGAAATAGCTGTGAATATACTGAAGAATACCAGACTAAGTAGACTCAAGATGACGAAAGATATAAAATATGTCTGAAGGTGAATTAGAATGCAATATAGGTGAGTTTACAAAAAGTAGACTTTGTTGGAAACATTTCATTTTTTACAAAAAAATATATATATATATTTTACTCAAAGGAAACAGGTCTAATACATCTGCAATTTGGTACAAGATTAGATTTGGTATCATTAAAAACATTAATACCTAAACTACGTCCAATAAATAGAGCAATCTTATGTCATTAAAGAAATGTTTACAGAAATGTAGGAAAACTATTTTTTGTTAAAACTGCATTTAATTATATAACTGGGTTTCTGAGTTTCACCTTTAAATTCAGACCTATATAGAAGCACATTTATATAAATATATATGTATTTAGATGTAGATGATTAGATTAAATACACCAGTACATCTACAAGAATTCAATATAGAATACATATATAAAATAATTGCATATGAATCTAACTTTTTATTACTTTTTTGCATTTTCATTGCTGATTGTCTTTCTTTTTAATCAACATTCATTACAAGGAAACAATGTAGAATTAGATTTTCAGATAAAATATTTCCATCTTTTAGAGGGACCTCAACAGGCTGGAGGGCTGGGTGGAAAGGAACATCAAAGTGTTTAACAAGGGCAAGTGAAGGGTCCTTCACCTAGGGAGGAATAACCCCAAGCACCAGTACAGACTGGAGGCTGACCTGCTGGAGAACAGCTCTGCAGAGAGGGACCTGGGAGTCCTGGTAGGCAGCAGGCTGACATGAGTCAGCAATGTGCCGTTGTGGACAAGAAGACTAATGGTATCCTGGGGTGCATTCAGAAGAGTATTGCCAGCAGGCCAAGGCAGGTAATCCTCTCCCTCTTCTCGGCCCTGATGAGGACATATGTGGAGTACTGTGTCCTGTTCTGGACTTCCCAGTACAAAAGGGACATAGAACTACTGGAGTGAGTTCAGAGGAGGGCTATGAAGATGATTAGGGGACTGAAGCACCTATTCTACAAGGACAGGCTGAGAGATCTGGGCCTGGTTAGCTTGGAAAAGAGGGGAGATCTCATCAATGGATATAAATATTTGAAGGGAGGGTGTCAAGAAGATGGAACCATTCTCTTTTCAGTTGTGCCCAGTGACAGGATGAGAGGCAATGGGCACAAAATGAAGTATAAGAAGTTCCGGCTGAGTATGAGAGGGCATTTCTTTACTGTGAGGGTGACAGAGCACTGGAACAGGCTACCCAGAGAGGCTATGGAGTCTCCTTCTCTTGAGATATTTAAAACCTGCCTGGATGCCATCCTGCACAATGTGCTCTTCAGCACATGGGGTTGGACTAAGTGATCTTCAGAGATCCCTTCCAACCTCAGCCGTTCTGTGATTCTGTGATCCTCTTCTGCATATTGTTCATTTATATATGTAAATAAATAAAATTAATATATTCAAAATCAAGTTAATATCTTCCTTACATTTTACAGACCAAAAGAGGGCATTTTGTGAAACCTGATACAAAATTTATTCATGAGTGTTGATTAAGGAGGTATTGGGGAGGCATTGGGGAGGCAAGGACAATCCCCAGACATGGACTGTATATCTCGAAACAAGACACTGGAACTCATGATAAGGAAGCGGCAGACGGACAGAGAAACAAACGTAAGGACTATAAATCTCAAAACTGGACATTGGAATTCATTATAAAGATACAACAAATGGAAGAATTAGCAACAACCGGCTCTTGCAATTAAGAAACCTGCCAATTCAGCAGATTCCTGACCAAAGGTGAAAAGTACACTGTGAGGAAGACTCGGGGTCTTCCTCCCAAAGACCCCTGCCCACGTCCCAAAGACCCCTGCCCACAATTCTTGGAAGGCTCTACGCAGGCGCAAGGTGCCAAAAGGCTAATTAGCATAAGAAGCGAGGGAAGGCGGGGATAGGTAATGCATATGTATAGGTGCTTGTAGAATATTGATAGATTGATTGTATAAATTCAAGACTGCTTTTTGCTTTGGGTATGCACGATAGGTGGAGAGATCCCCCGTGCATCCAGCGCTGCAATAAAGAATATACCACTTAAAGGAATTTCGGCTTCGATCTTTGAATCAATCTGGCGACCCAGATGGGACAACCTCTCTGCCGGACCGCAGGACCCGCTGGGAACAGGACTCCCTAGGGTACCCCCGGGATTTCCCGGAGGGACTCCTCGACTCACCGGATCACTGCGGAGGCAGACAAGGACCCCATCATTGTAAGTGAGTATATTCTTTATTCTGGTTTGGTTTTCTGGTAGACCGGTCATCTGGGACTGTCCAGTAAGTCGGAAGGTGACTTCTGCAGGACAGTATTTGGTATATACTTTGTGGTTAGTACCACAAGTATATCTGGGGACCTTGGGGTCCATCTGTATCTGGAACTGTCTGTAAGTCAGAAGGTGATCTTCTGCGAGGCAGTGTTTGGTATATACTTTGTGGTAAGCACCATAAGTATATTTGGGGACCTTAAGGAAAGAGTTCGCTTTAAGGTCCATCTGGAATTGTGTTGTCTATTTCGGTTTTCTGACTCATGGAGTATGGTATTTAACTTTGGTTATTGTTACTGCGATTTTGGCTATTTTCCTGGTGGTAATAGTAGGTTCATGGCATTGTTGTAAGAAAGATATCGTTACGGTGTTACACAGTTCGGTTTTCTGACTTATCGCATGTGGAATTTGACTCTGACTATTGTTACTGTGATTTTGGCAATATTGCTGGTAATAGTAGTTTTGTGACATCTCTACTGAAAGATATTGCGTGCCCGTATTTTTGTGAGTGATACATTTTGTGATACGCTTTTGTAAGTAACATGTGTATTCTGAAAGTGTAAACTGGAAAACGGGGGGGCAAACAAGCAGTGAAATTTTAAAGAAAAGTGTGTTAGGATGTGTTTTAAGTCACTAGAAGGATATTGGAGGATCTGCCGGTGGAAGTGTGAACAGGAAAACATTGATAAAATATCGTAATCAGTGGTGGCCGCTTTATAAGCTGGAATGTGGAGAAAAGTGGCCCCTAAATGGAACTTTAAACTATAATATTTTGCTACAGTTAATGTTGTTTTTTGAGAAGCAGAACAGGATGAAATGTTGTATACTGATGTTTCAGCATCTTGGTGGGAAAAGGTACGGAATTAAGTTGGCCCCGGACTGAGCCTTTGATGATGGCATTAGAGAAGTACAGGCTGGAGAAAGATAAAGGAAGTGTTAAAAGGGTTGTTGAAAGTGTTAAAGGTGTTTGAAGTTGAATGAGCAGGGAAAGAGGATGTAGGAATGTTAATAGTTCTGCCTCTGCCCGAGGCAGAGATCTTAAAATCCCGGGTGTTAGCCCTTTAGGGCAAAGGGACCACAATGGGTCTGAGAGAGTAGTCACAGAAACAGAAAAGCAGTTAACTCTTAAAACAACCTGAGTTCATGTGCGAGCTCAGATTGCCGATGGGACCGCTCAGGGAACTGTGGACAATTGCATTCCCCTGACCGACCCCCGCTAAGACCCAAATCATCCTGAAAATTATGAACGGTTAAGTAAATACTAAAACCTGGATGAATTGGGAATTGAGAATATGCTTCCAACAAGGTCTAAAAGAAACCCCTATGGAATTTTTAGACCAACTCTGAAATGTAATGAAAATAAATAAATAAATAGATAAAACAAAACGGTTTGGACCTGGCTTCGGAGGACAAATTGACTAGCCTTTTCCTAGGGTAATCGACCCCTGATTTCAACAGGAATAACGGGGACCTGGGGAATCTACCCTAGCGGATCCTCCACTGGTTATAATGAAGCTAGGGGAGGAATGGAAGTGAAATTTCTTATTGATATGGGGCAACATATTCAGTTCTAAATCAAGCATTAATGCCTTCACAGAATTATTATGTTAGGGTAAAAGATGTGTCGTGGTTTAACCCGGCCGGCAGCTAAACACCACACAGCCGTTTGCTCACCCTCCCCCTCCCTCTCTGGGACGAGGGAGAGAAATGGAAAGTGAAGCCCGTGAATTGAGATAAAGACAGTTTAATAAGACAAAATAATAATAATAATAATAATAATAATAATAATAATAATAATAATAATAATAATAATAATAATAATAATAATAATAATAATAATAATAATATGTACAAACAAGTGATGCACAATGCAATTGCTCACCACCCGCTGACCGATGCCCAGCCTAACCCCGAGCAGTCCGGCCCCCTCCCCCCGGCTAGCCACCCCTATATATTGTTTACCATGACGTCAGATGGTATGGAATACCCCTTTGGCTAGTTCGGGTCACCTGTCCTGGGTCTGTCCCCTCCCAGCTCTTACTGCACCCCCAGCCTGCCTGTTGGCAGGACAGAGCAAGAAGCTGAGATGTCCTTGGCTTGGTATAAGCACTGCTCTGCAACAATTAAAACATCGGGGTGTTATCAGCACTCTTCTCATCCTAAGCCAAAACATAGCATTCTACCAGCTACTAGGAAGAAAATTAACTCTGTTCTAACTGAAACCAGGACAAGGTGTAACCGAAAAGGCTTATTTTTGTGAACCTTTGAAGTACAAGTTACGGGAAAAATGGGGCATACACAGATTTTTATATATGCCTAGCTCCTCATGGGCACTCTTAGGTAGAGATTTATTAGAGCAAGTAGGAGCAGAAATTGTTTTTGAAAAAGGGAAAATGGAATTAAGTATAGGAGAAGAACAACTAACAAATGTGTTAAGTTTGGCACTAATACAAACTGACCCTAAAAGTGAAATACCTTTAGAGATCACAGATCAAGTATGTCCAGGAGTTTGGGCTACTGAAACCCCTGAAAGAGGTAAAAATGTGACCTTAATAATTATTAAATTAAAGCCAGGAGAGAAACCCATTAAGGTTAAGTAATATCCTTTGAGGATAGAAGATAGGAAAGGAATTAAAGAGATAATTAATAAATTTTTACAGTATAGATTATTGATTGAATGCGAATCAGAATACAATGCACCCATATTGCCAATTAAAAAGGCAGATGAAAAAGCTATAGGCTAGTTCAGGATTTGAGGGCCATAAATAAAATCACTGAGGAAATACATCCAGTAGTGGCAAACCCTTATACTTTGCTGACTAAATTAAAGAATAGTCAAGTCTGGTTTACCGTACTGGATTTAAAAGATGCCTTCTTCTGCCTAGGCTTAGCCACAGAAAGCCAAAACCTATTTGCCTTTGAATGGGAAAATCCCGATTCAGGCAGAAAGACGCAGCTTACGTGGACATTACTACCTCAAGGATTCAAGAATAGCCCCACTATTTTTGGAAACCAATTAGCAAGGAACCTCGAAACATGGATGCCTCCGGACACTGAAGGTGCTTTGTTACAATATGTAGATGATCTCTTAATATCTACTGAGACTAAAGGGAGTTGTATTCAATGGACTATAAGTCGTCTTAATTTTCTGGGTTTAAATGGATATCAAGTCTCTTGACAGAAAGTCCAGCTGGCTCAACAAAGTGTGACCTATCTGGGATTTGAAATTTCGGAAGGACAACGAGAACTAGGAACTGAACATAAGGAAGTCATTTGCCAGACTCCAGAACCTCAAATGGTAAAGGAGCTACAAACCTTTTTAGGAATGACAGGTTGGTGTCGCCTTTGGATTTATAATTATGGACTATTGGTAAAGCCTCTATGTGAATTGATAAAGATTAACCAGTCAAAGTTAGTCTGGACTGGAGAAGCAAAAAAAATCTTTAAACAACATAAACAAGAATTGATGATTTTGAAATATCAAGCAATATTGGTAGAACAGGACAACTTGGAAATTGTGATAACTAATATTGTAAATCTAGCCTCTTTTCTTAGTGATGCTCCGGCACAGCCTGTGATTCACGATTGTTTAGAAACTATAGAGACTGTGTATTCCAGCCGACCAGACCTTAAGGAGGAGCCCATGGAAGATGCGGAAGAAACTTGGTTCACGGATGGGAGCAGTTTTGTTATGCAAAGACAACGTAAAGCTGGATATGCTATAACAACTACTCAGCAGGTAATCGAGTCTAAGCCTTTACCCCCTGGAACATCAGCTCAAAAGGCGGAGATAGTTGCTCTCACGGGAGCATTAGAACTGGCAGCAGGAAAAAGGGTAAATATTTGGACAGATTCTAAATATACATTCAGCATGGTACATGCTCATGGAGCAATTTGGAAAGAACATGGATTGCTGACCGCTCAGTGAAAACACAAAGTATGCTGAAGAAATTTTAAAATTGTTAGAGGCTGTAAAACAACCAGAAAAGGTAGCTATCATGCATTGTCAGAGACACCAAAAGGGGAACACCGATTTTGAAATTGGAAATCGATTGGCAGAGGCTAAGCAGGCAGCAGAAATAACTGAGGTGAAGGCACTGTCTTTGATACCAGACGGTAAAATCCAAACTATATCCAAATTATACAAAAGAAGACTTAAAATTAATTGAAGATTTGAAAGGTAAAATGAAACTAGATGGATGAGCATATTTAAAAGATAACCACATAGTAATACCCTCTAGTTTGACATGGCCCATAGTTCTTATAGAACACAATAAAACGCATTGGGGAGCTGGTACACTGCATAAGAGCCTGAGTCAGACATTAGTGGGACGATATGATAAAACAAGTAACTCAACAATGTAGCATTTGCTTACACAATAACCCCAATACCAAGAATAGAATAAAATTTGGAATAATCGGTAAAGGAAATTATTCGGGGCAACAGTGGCAAATTGATTTTTCAGAACTCCCTAGAAAAGGGGGATATCATTATTACTGGTTCTGACTGACACGTTTTCAGGAAGGCCTGAAGCCTTTCCCTGTCGAACAAACAAAGCAAGAGAAGTGGTTAAAGTCTTGTTAAATGAAATAATACCATGCTTTGGGATTCTAGTAGCAATGTCTTCTGATAGAGTTTCACATTTTTGTGCACAAGTGGTAGAACAGATAAGTAAGATTCTAAAGATAGATTGGCAACTGCATACTCCTTATAGACCACAGGCAAGTGGACAGGTAGAAAAAATGAACCATTTAATTAAACAATAAATAGGTAAAATTGGATAAGAAGCTAATTTGTCATGGCCTCAATCCCTCCCTTTAGCATTACTTGGAATTAGAGTTAAACCTAGAATAAAAGGGAATTTGAGTCCCTTCAAAATCTTATATGGAAGGCCATAGCAATTTCTATTTAGTGGAGAGGACCTAATGCAGTTAGGATCAGAATATTTATATGCTTATATAACTGAACGTCAGAAACAATTAAATAAAGTACATAAATTTGTTTTAGGGACCAGGGCTAGAGGGTTGGATCAACCAATCCACCCCTTTGAGCTCGGGGATTATATATATATAAAGACTTTTTCAGGACAACCCCTACAGGAAAAATGGAAGGAAAGTGGACGGAACCATACCAAGTATTACTGACAACACACGCCGCCATTAAGATTAAGAAGCAAGCAGCTTGGATCCACAATTCAAGGGTGAAGAAGGTCCCGGCGAGGATATAGACCACCACTCCAATTGGACCAACAAAATTACGGTTTTCCAGATCCTAATGATTGCAGGGGTGCGGTTCTCGGATTCGGGGTGGGCAACTTGGGATGAGAACTTACACCTGACCTTAATACAAACAATTTCTCAAGTAACTAATAAGACGAACTGTTGGGTATGCACCCATCTGCCACAGCATGGGAATAAGGGTGTATCGTTAATCGGGATTCCCTTGCCTGCAAACTTATCTTGGACTAATTTGTGGGAAAACACATCTTGGGGTCGAAAATATTAAGAAGTTTTGGAACTAGAAGTGAATAGCTTTGTGCTGTTGGAATCTTACTATGTATGTGTACAAAGGTGTAACCCACCTAGGGGTATGGGGAAATAGGATTGTATAAATACGGATACTACTTACGTGGGAAATCAGACATCTTGTAATCGAACAATTGATATTAGTACGACTAGCGGCTGGGCAAATTCAACCAGCTGGACGGTTCCAAAAGGAAAAGGGTGGTATTGGCTATGCAATGATACAGCCTGTAAGGTCTTGCCTGAGAATTGGAAGGGAACTTGCACTCTTGGAGCGGTAGTCCCCAATATGACAGTACATGATGTAGTGCCTCGAGGTTACTTGAGAAATCATATCCAGAGAATCAGATGAAAAATTAACAATACAATGGTAGAGAGACACACCCCTTTTCATAGTTTTGTGTGATGGTTTATCACATGGTTAGGAGTGAGTGAATTGGAAAAGGCAATAGTTAATATTTCTGCAATTATAGAGAAGTTAGAAAACAAAACTCTGGATGCTATAAAGGCTCAACAAGAAGAGATATCTAGTTTATCACAGGTAGTATTACAAAATCGGATGGCCCTAGACTTGTTACTGGCCGCTCAAGGGGGAGTCTGTACAGTAATAAACACAAGTTGTTGTGTGTATGTAGATCAGAGTGGAAGGATCTCTACCGACCTGGAAGAAATATGGAAGCAGACAAGGGTCCTACATGATATCAGTAAAGATGATCTTTCATGGAGTTTTAGTGAAATATGGAATAAGTTAACCTCCTGGTTGCCCAATTTTCAATGGTTGAAACAAGTGTTCATTGCTCTAATCGCATTAGTAGTGTTAGGAATATTTGTGTGCATGTTGTTTAGATGCCTGCTTTGTTGTGTTACTGTAAATAATGAAAGTATCTGATGCAAAAGAATTTGCATGGGAAAAGAAAAGGGGGGATTCATTAAGGAGGTATTGGGGAGGCATTGGGGAGGCAAGGACAATCCCCAGACATGGACTGTATATCTCGAAACAAGACACTGGAACTCATGATAAGGAAGCGGCAGACGGACAGAGAAACAAACGTAAGGACTATAAATCTCAAAACTGGACATTGGAATTCATTATAAAGATACAACAAATGGAAGAATTAGCAACAACCGGCTCTTGCAATTAAGAAACCTGCCAATTCAGCAGATTCCTGACCAAAGGTGAAAAGTACACTGTGAGGAAGACTCGGGGTCTTCCTCCCAAAGACCCCTGCCCACGTCCCAAAGACCCCTGCCCACAATTCTTGGAAGGCTCTACGCAGGCGCAAGGTGCCAAAAGGCTAATTAGCATAAGAAGCGAGGGAAGGCGGGGATAGGTAATGCATATGTATAGGTGCTTGTAGAATATTGATAGATTGATTGTATAAATTCAAGACTGCTTTTTGCTTTGGGTATGCACGATAGGTGGAGAGATCCCCCGTGCATCCAGCGCTGCAATAAAGAATATACCACTTAAAGGAATTTCGGCTTCGATCTTTGAATCAGTGTTTAGAAAATTCTCGCCAATGCTCTTTTTCTGGCAAATGCGAAAGTGCATTACTAATGTCAATATAATGAGTCAAAAAAAAAAAAAAAAAAAAAAAAGATAATGTGAAGGACATTGAAAAAGGAGCAGATATTCCAGCCTCTGGCCTATATATTTTTCCTGTAAATCCTCTTTATTCATTCTAAGTACATCAGGTGGCTACACTGACAATCTTTTCAGTTTCTTGAAATGAAAAGCTTTTTCAGTTTTAATAATTCTTATCGCTTAATACTGAATGCTCTCTAATTCAGCTGTAACCTGCTTACTAAGGGGACAAAACTGAACATACATGAGCACACATTTTTATCCTATTAATGTTTGGTTTCATTTTTTTGTTGTTGTTGTTTGTGTTTTTTTTTTTTTCCTACTATCTTAGCCAGTTGACCTGATATGTTCAATCTAATGCCAATATGCATATCCTGAGATCACACAACTAAATCCTCTGCATGACTATTCAAACAATGCCCTTTACATTACTTTTCCTCTACCAGCTTTAATTTTCTTCTATGGCTCTTATTCACTAATCTCTATTAGGTTATATTAGTTATATTATATAACTCTATTTGGAGTTTCTCAGTCCTCTTCTCAATTACAATTATAAATGGTTTATTTTCCCAGTACCAGTGCTTACACCTCTCCCAGATCAGTGAGTATCACAATACATAATGTTAGTATTTGTTCTAAGCCACAGTCATCCTTTTCACGTTAAGACTAGATTCACGTTCTGTTTTGCTTTATTTTAGTCAGTTCTTGGCTTATGACAACACTTGCCTCTTTCATAGTGATAGTTTAACTTAATAGCTATGTGTGAGGAATTTGTCAAAAGTATCTGAAAAATATCTGAACACATTTTGTCATCTAGTTCTCCACTACCTGTTATTCTCCGCTATTCTGGCAAATTTCTTTTTGATAGGAACAAGAAAAAAAAAAAAAGGGGGGAAGTCCTTCCTTTGATGCTACATTACTTTTTCATTTTCATTAAAAAGGCATCTTTTCTTTCAAAATGCTTCCAATCATGCCATTAGTAGAAACTCTGTCTAGGAGTTCCTCTCCCTTTAAAACAATGCTTTAACCATCTGTTATTTTACTTAGTATTAAGGTCTTTCTTCTTCCATGTCAAAAAGATAATGGAGAACAGACTGGGACCCATGAAACGGAAATTCTTTTTTAGCACATTGTGCATCTGTGTAATATTCACAGTAGTTCTTAAGTCTTTCTCTAAATTTTAGATGTTCTCATATGCAGTTACTCAGTATTAGGAGGCCTTCTTTATTGTGTAAAGTGTGTGGCACCCACAATAACATTATAGCTTATCTACATAATCTACATTATCTACATTTATCTTTACATTAAACATTTTGTGAATGTTTTCTATCACTGAGGTCAGTTGACAAGGAAGGATCTTGCCATATGCTAATAAACTCTCAAAATTTCCAAAACAGAATGGCTTCATTCAAATGGCCTGCTGAGCATAATTCCTGGATCACCCTGTGTGTTGAACAGCATCCAGTAATTATTTAGGAAATGACTAATTGGCACATGACAAACTCGTGCACATTCTGACAGTTTACCACTACAGTTGATCATTGCCTGAGAATATTCCCAGAAAGTACTTAATTTAACAAGGACACGGCCTCAGTATAGTATAATTTAGTTCAAAATATTGACATGGACATATACATTTTCACTTTTAGTATCTGTTACTTTGTTCACTGTCCAATTTATTCACCCTACTTTGCACTTACATTTGGAAAAGTAATTTTTCCAAGTTATCATTATTTCTTTTAATATAACATTGCTTTAACTCATCTAATAGCCTTTTAAGAATGCAATAACTATGAATACCAGTATTTTCAGTGAAGTTGAAAGCATATTTGTATCCAAATTTCTCATGTCTCAATGATCTTTTCTTACAAATCACTACAACTCTATCCTTGTTTCTGTTTGCTCTTAGTTTTTCTTTTCTTTCCTTCCATGAAAATACACATTTCAGTATGGGTTTCTACCTGCAATGCAGCTGACTTTTGCTAAGGTCCTCTTCTTGTGTAAGCCCATCTTTTCCACCTGCCACAAACAGAAACACAGTAATTTATAATTCCTTTTTTTTTTTTTTAATGACTTGGTTATTCATCATGATGTGTTTTATTAAATTTGACAAATATTCTGTGGTCAGCTATGTTACTATGATCATGGAAATTCTACCGATACTGTGCTTATTGATGTGTCAAAACTCTTGGTTTGGTTAATTGCATGAGAAATTAAGAAGTTAGGGGGTTGTGATCAAGTGGTAAATTGGTTTTCTAGTTACTTAATTTTAAGAAAACAAATTGTGAAGCTTCAAGGTATCTTATCACAGTCTCTTTACATTACCATCCAGGGTCCTACTAGACTCACAAATTTTTTGCTTAGCATTGTGTAAATGACCTGTCAGTAATTCCTACATGCAGTTATTCACTTGTGTATAGTACACGTTCAGTTCGTTGTCATAGGTAAACTATCAAATATGACATAGAGGAACATGACTACTGAGGATAAGGAAAAGGCTGAGGTTCTTAACGCCTTCTTTACATCTGTCTTTACTAGCCAGACCACTTATCCTCAAAGTACTCAGCCTCCTTACCTAGAAACCTGGGATCTATAAGAAGGATCATAAGGATGACCCAGGGAGCTACAGGCCTACAGGCCTGTCAGCCTGACATCTGTGCCAGTAAAGGTGATGGAACAGGAAATCATGCAGCATTTGTAGAACAACTGGGGGATCAGGCCCAGTTAACATGGGTTCATGAAAGGCAAGTCTTGCCTGACCAACCTCATTTCCTTCTGTGTGTCACCAGGTGACTGGTCTGGTGGAGGAGGGAAAGCCTGTTGACCTAGACTTCCTAGCCTAGTCTACCTAGACTTCAGCAAGGCCTTTGACATGGTCTCCCAGAGTATCCTCCTGGAGAAGCTGGCAGCCCATGGCTTGGACATGTATACTCTTTGCTGGGTTAAAAATTGGCTTAACAGTTGGGCCCAGAGCGTAGTGGTGAACAGAGTGAAATCCAGCTGGTGACCCAAGCATCAGTGCTGGGTCCTATCCTCTTTAGTATCTTTAGTGATAATTTGGATATGAGAATTAAGTGCACCCTCAGTAAGTGACAGATGACAACAAAGTAGGGGGAAGTGTCAATCTGCTGGAGGGTAGGAAGGCTCTGCAGAGGGACCTGGACAGGTTGAGTTGATGGGCAGAGGCCAATAGGATGAGGTTCAACATGACTAAGTCCTGGGTCCTGCACTTTGGCTACAACAACCCTATGCAACGCTACATGCTTGGGGCAAAGTGGCTCAAAAGCTGGGGGTGCTGATTGCTGCTCACCTGAATATGAGTGTGCCCAGGTGGCCAAGAAGGCCAACAGCATCCTGGCTTGTATCAGGAATAGTGTAGCCAGCAGGACCGGGGAGTGGTCATCCCCTTGTATTCTGCTCCGGTGAGGCCACACCTCAAGTACTGTGTTCAGTTTTGGGCCCCTCAGTACAAGGAGGACATCAAAGCCCTGGAATGCATCCAGAGAAGGGCTACGAAGCTGGTGAAGCACCTGGAAAACAAGTCCTATGAGAAGCACCTGAGGGAACCGGGGTTGTTTAGTCTGGAGAAGAGAAGGCTCAGGGGAGACCTTATTGCTCTCTACAACTACCTGAAAGAAAGCTGTGGGGAGCTGGGGTTTGGCCTTTTTTCGCAGATAACTAGTAATAGGACTAGAGGGAATGGCTTCAAGTTGTGCCATGGGAGGTTTAGGTTGAAAATTAGGAGAAATTTCTTCTCAGAAAGAGTAGTCGGGCATTGGAACAGGTTGCCCAGGGAAGTGGTGGAATGGTGTACAAGGTCTTGACAGCAAGGGAAACCCAACACCCCAGCCAGGGAGCAGGGCAGGCTGGATCCAGTCCCAGCTTTGCATGTTGCACACCTCCATGGGGACAGAGGCAAGCCAAGGTCAGGTCAGGATACAAGGCCTTTAGCAAACTGGTAGTTCAATTTGTAAATCAATTGATTTCCTTTAACAGTTTTGGCAAAATGAATCACACTGCCCTGCATGCCTTGCTTGGGTACTGTGGAATAAAGCAAGGTTGGCCCTGCTGGATCTCAGTTCCATCCCTCTCAAAGAATAGTTGTTCCCCACTGCTACTCTTCCTTATTTATTTTTTTTACTAGGCTGCTACTCAGTAATCCCTGTTACAACCTTTTGGTAACATGTGGTAACATGGTCAATATTTACTCCATAGGTTCTCTATCACACATCATGAATATATCACACACTATCAGCCACCAGCTGGACATCAAACCATTGACTATCACTCTTTTGAGTTGATAGACTACACGGTCTTAAATCTGTCTAACAGCTCGTACATTCAGCATAAATATAGTTTCTAAAACAACATGCTTCAGCCTGGAAGAGACAACTGAAGATGAGCATGACAAAGGTTTTTAAAATCAAGAATAGCATGGAGTGCCATTCACTGTTACAGTTAGGAGTTGTAAGTTGAAAGAAGCAGGTAGGAAATTCAGAACAAAGAAATTTTTTTTTCTCAGACTGAATGGAGAATATTCACAGCACTTCATGAAAATGCTAAAAAAAATCAAGAAACCAATGGAATTTAAAAAAAGAAAGTCAAAATTTATCAAAATAAAAGCTACCATTTTTGCTTTGTGGAGTGCTTGTACTGCATATCACTGCAAAATGGAAATGTGTAGAAGAAAAGAATGACTAATCCATTTGTTATAGTCTTGCATTGATGTTTACTGGCAGCCATTAGGTGGTAACTGGGATGCATGCTTGTTTTAGCACTGTATACTATTCACGTTATGAAGACATTAGATAGAATGATTTTTTCTTAAAGGTATGAAGCATAAGCAATATATTTCTTCATATGATTAACACAAGTCACGTAGGAAATACAGGCTATTTAAAAATATTAAAATACATATATATAATGCTATTATATATATATATATTATAACATATATATAATATTATATATATATAGTATTTTTATTATATATAATACTATTGAAATACAATAAAATCAATACAATATAACAGCCAAAAATATATGTCATGCTCTACCATCTTGATCATCTGATCTGCTTATAGTAAATATCTGTTGAAATTATCAACATAAGCTACCTGCTGTTGCTTGTACTAAAGCTGCTGAGGGGAGATATGTGAGCTTTTTGAAACTTTGTTTCTTTCATGCTTTCCATCATTTAATGATGGTAACTTTATGGCACTTTATTCGGCACCTGGCCTGATGGCCACAGACGGGTCCCTATCTTTTAGGGGAAAAAGGATCCTGGGCCAGGAGCTGGCAGGGCTCATTGAGAGGGCTTTAAACTAGGTAAGAAGGGGGATGGGGCTGAAGCAAGGATTGTTGGGGCTGTGCCAGGGGGAACAATGGCAAGGCCGGAGGATAAGGTAATGGCCCAGCTGAAGTGCATCTACACCAATGCACGCAGCATGGGTAACAAACAGGAGGAGCTGGAAGCCATCGTGCGGCAGACAGGCTACGACTTGGTTGCCATCACAGAGACGTGGTGGGACCAGTCTCATGACTGGAGTGCTGCAATGCCTGGCTATAAGCTCTTCAGAAGGGACAGGCAGCACAGAAGGGGTGGTGGTGTGGCTCTCTATATTAGAGAGTCTTTCGATGTTGTAGAACTCGAGGCTGGGAATGACAAGGTCGAGTCCCTTTGGGTTAGGATCGGCAGGGACAACAAGGCTAGTGTCCTGGTCAGGGTCTGCTATAGACCGCCGAACCAGGATGAGGAGACGGATGAGGAGTTCTACAGACAACTGACAGAAGTTGCGAAATCTTCAGCGCTTGTTCTCATGGGGGACTTCAACTTCCCTGACATATCCTGGAAGCACAACACAGCCCTGAGAAAGCAGTCTAGGAGGTTTCTGGAGAGCGTGGAAGATAGCTTCCTGACGCAGCTGGTTAGTGAACCTACCAGGGGTGGTGCCCCGCTAGACCTTCTCTTCACAAACAGAGAAGGACTGGTGGGAGATGGGGTGGTTGGAAGCTGTCTTGGGCAGTGTGACCACGAAATGGTGGAGTTCACTATTCTTGGCGAGGCCAGGAAGGGGACCAGTAAAACCGCTGTTTTGGACTTTCGGAGGGCTGACTTTGAGCTGCTCAGGACACTAGTTGGTGGAGTCCCCTGGGAGGCGGTTCTGAAGGGCAGAGGGGTCCAGGAAGGCTGGCTCTTCAAGAGGGAAATCTTAATGGTGCAGGAACGGTCTGTCCCCAAGTGCCCAAAGACGAGCTGGCGGGGAAGAAGACCAGCCTGGCTCAACAGAGAATTGTGGCTTGATCTTAGGAGAAAAAAGAATGTTTATAATCTTTGGAAAAGTGGGCAGGCCACCAGGGAGGACTATAAGGATGTAGCAAGGCTGTGCAAGGACAAAATTAGGAAGGCCAAAGCTCATCTGGAGCTCAATCTGGCTACTGCCGTTAAAGATAACAAAAAACGTTTTTATAAATACATCAACACAAAAAGGAGGACTAAGGAGAATCTCCATCCTTTACTGGATGCGGGGGAAAACTTAGTTACAAGAGATGAGGAAAAGGCGGAGGTGTTCAATGCCTTCTTTGCCTCAGTCTTTAGCGGCAATACCGGATGTTCTCTGGATACCCAGTACCCTGAGCTGGTGGAAGGGGATGGGGAGCGGGATGTGGCCCTCACTATCCATGAAGAACTGGTTGGTGACCTGCTACAGCACTTGGATGTGCACAAGTCGATGGGGCCGGATGGGATCCACCCAAGGGTACTGAGAGAACTGGCAGAGGAGCTGGCCAACCCACTATCCATCATTTATCAGCAGTCCTGGCTATCGGGGGAGGTCCCAATCGACTGGCGGCTAGCAAACGTGACGCCCATCTACAAGAAAGGCCGGAGGGCAGACCCGGGAAACTACAGGCCTGTCAGTTTGACCTCAGTACCAGGGAAGCTCAAGGAGCAGATCCTCCTGAGAGTCATCATGCAGCACTTGCAGGGGAAGCAGGCGATCAGGCCCAGTCAGCATGGGTTTATGAAAGGCAGATCCTGCTTGACGAACCTGATCTCCTTCTATGACAAAGTAACACACTGTGTGGATGAGGGAAAGGCTGTGGATGTGGTCTACCTTGACTTCAGCAAGGCATTTGACACCGTTTCCCACAGCATTCTCCTCAAGAAACTGGCTGCTCTTGACTTGGACTGGCGCACACTTCGTTGGGTTAGAAACGGGCTGGATAGCCGGGCCCAAAGAGTCGTGGTGAATGGAGTCAAGTCCAGTTGGAGGCCAGTCACTAGTGGTGTTCCCCAGGGCTCGGTGCTGGGGCCGGTCCTCTTTAATATCTTCATCAATGATCTGGACGAGGGCATTGAGTGCACCCTCAGTAAGTTTGCAGATGACACCAAGCTATGCGCGTGTTTCGATCTGCTCAAGGGTAGGAAAGCTCTGCAGGAGGATCTGGATAGGCTGCACCGATGGGCTGAGGTCAACTGCATGAAGTTCAACAAGGCCAAGTGCCGGGTCCTGCACCTGGAGCGCAATAACCCCAAGCAGAGCTACAGGCTGGGAGATGAGTGGTTGGAGAGCTGCCAGGCAGAGAAGGACCTGGGAGTGATGGTGGATAGTCGGCTGAATATGAGCCAGCAGTGTGCTCAGGTGGCCAAGCAGGCCAACGGCATCCTGGCTTGTATCAGAAACAGTGTGACCAGCAGGGCTAGGGAGGTGATCGTCCCCCTGTACTCGGCTCTGGTGAGGCCGCACCTCGAGTACTGTGTTCAGTTTTGGGCCCCTCGCTACAAGAAGGACATCGAGGTGCTTGAGCAGGTCCAGAGAAGGGCGACGAAGCTGGTGAGGGGCCTGGAGAACAAGTCTTACGAGGAGCGGCTGAGGGAGCTGGGCTTGTTCAGCCTGGAGAAGAGGAGGCTCAGGGGTGACCTTATTGCTCTTTACCTTAAAGGAGGCTGTAGTGAGGTGGGGGTTGGCCTGTTCTCCCACGTGCCTGGTGACAGGACGAGGGGGAATGGGCTTAAGTTGCGCCAGGGGAGTTTTAGGTTAGATGTTAGGAAGAACTTCTTTACTGAAAGGGTTGTGAGGCATTGGAACAGGCTGCCCAGGGAAGTGGTGGAGTCACCATCCCTGGAAGTCTTCAAAAGACGTTTAGATGTAGAGCTTAGGGATATGGTTTAGTGGAGGGCTGTTAGCGTTAGGTTGGAGGTTGGACTCGATGATCTTGAGGTCTCTTCCAACCTAGAAATTCTGTCATTCTGTGATTCTGTGCATCTCTACAACTTATCAAAAGATTTTATCACCATCAATTTGGTCAGTATTTTAAACTATGTTTATGAAACCAGAATCACCTTACAGAAATGAAAATATTTATTGATTCTATAATATATAGAGACATACAGAAAGCAACATTATAAAATTATAATCAGGTTATTTGTTAAAATACAACAGCAATGGCAAAAAAAAAAAAATCCCTTTGTGAAGGAGACACAGATAAAGGTATTCATGTTGGAAGAAAGCAAATAATAAGTCCAAATTCAATGGAAGAAGAGAGATATGTTTTTTCTCCATTGTTAGTAAATATGTTATTAACAGTAAACCTAATCAGTAAAGATTGGCTGCAAAATCCTTGCTTCCTAAAGATTCTAGCAGCCTGGAGTTCTGAATTTAATTTGTCAAGGAACTTTCTTCTCAACAGCTACCAAATCATGGTATGTTATTATGTTTTTCAAGAAGTTTATAGTTGCCACCAAGATTTCTAAGCTGTAGAAATAGCTCAAAATAAGCTCAAAGAATTCTAGATGTGGTAGTATGACTATATGTACTTTCTACACTGGTAAGTAGAGAAAAAATTTAAAGATGACACATTGTGAAAATATTATGCCTTCCAGACTGACAGCACTATTCTTTGCTGTGTCTATTTCTACAGGAAAACCCAAAGGAATGGAATTTTATGTTTTGGGTCCATTTAGGAACTGGCAGTGGTCTTATTTTCCAGTTCATTCAAAATTCATAGGTGAGTGCTCACATCCAAAATAAAAATAGACAGATACACTTCTGCTAGAGTACATCTTCAGTCTCCCTTACAAGAAAGGAGAAAGCTCCTTTGCAGGATACTTACATGAGGCTACCGAACAAGAAAGACTGAGACTGAGAGAATGGGAATCTGGATTTCTGATCCCTTGTGGATAAGAAATCTATGCTTATTTTGTGCTGGATTGAGCACAGAATAAGCAAACACAATCATGTCTAATGGAATGATTAAGTGTTTAAAATGATGTTTTAATTCAATCAATTAAAAGCATAAACAGCATGAGTTTGATTGAATCAGTTTAAAGAATTACACAGAAGCCAATGTGGTTGTCAGCAGGGGTGAAAAATTCATGTATCACCTACACACAGCTTGAATCCCATACTTCTCAATTAGATATTACAAACAACCTACTCTATCACAGAAGGATAGCTCTTGAGTAAGAAAAAAAAAATAGCAAAGCTTTCAAAACATGTACAGTTAATTAAAATTTAGGCACTCGGCAGACACTGTCAAACATTTAATAAATATGACAGCTTGATTAGTCTTTATTTGTTCTGTCTTCCATAGACAATATCAAGAAAATGTTTAATAGGTTTAAGATTTAAATTTGCTTTTAACAGGAAAAAAATAAAGTTTTAACATAATAAATTAATGCAACATCTGCCTTTTAAGAAAGTGTATTTTTTTAATTTGGTAGATGCATTTCTAAAACATAATAGAATATAAAGGACCATAAATATTTAGCTACTGTTAATTGTGTATAGAGTACATAACAGACAGTAACAAGGGAGCCAACAAAATCATCCAATTGCAATTCTAATATAAAATAGCTTTTATCGTACCCCATACACATTTGTATTGTAATTTAATATATTAACATTAGGGCAGAAGTGTTCAGTTCTGGTCTAACCAAATAGTTAGATCCACAATAAATACAATTGCCTTTGAGATAGCTTTGGTTAGAAGGAAACCTGGGAGACAACTAAGCTGCTTTTATATATGTGCCATATACATACATAGAATAATTAACATAAAATTACATATTAAAATACATGTATATAATTAAATTCATAGTTATATAGGGACAAGTTGATTATCGACAAAAGCTGTTTTAGATGCATTCATTTCCACACTTTAGTCAACGTATGTCTGATAAAAAAATATTTTAAAAAATGTTCTATTATTTTGGGGATTAATTGTAATGAATATTTGATAATCTCTTTTACCAATATTATCAGTATAACATTTTTGGATGACTAGCTGCTCTTTAAAGTTTTATCTTAATACTAATTTTTTCACAGAAGTTTTGGTGGTCATGATTAGAACTTAAAATCATATCACCATTAAGAACAAAATAAAGAAATATATGCATGGAAGCAACTAGCACAGCAAAAATTATCATTCTCTGCTCTGATTCTTCTCACCTCATGCTGTTGTTTATCAGCTTTGCTCCAATAGTCCATTGAGTTTAATAAATAAATAAATAAAAGGTTAAGAATATTTATTGGCCTGATAATGTTTATGTTATTCATACAGTGGTAAATATTTTTACATTGAAATATCTGATGTTAATATTTTAATATAAATATTTATCTCTTGATCTATTAATTATTAAACAAATTAATCTAAAAAAATAAGAAATAAAATATTTATACATGTATACATATACGTATTACATGCAAATGCAAGAGATTTGCAAGCAAAGAATCAGTGATTTAAAAGTACTTCTTTCATAAGACCTTAGCAAAGAAGGTACTCTCAAACATTATGGAATTCACAGACATGGCATTTTTGAAATTTTACAGTATGGGTATGTATGCAGTTTGGGAGAAAGAGGAAGTGATTCTCTGGACAGCAGATACAACTTTAGGATTATGTCAATAGGACTGGATGGTGCTGGAAATTTGGAGTGCTGGATGAGAACGATTGTTTTCTTTACCCTCTGTTCATGGCCTTATGTCAACTCTACTGAAAGAATGTCTGTTCTTCTAGAGTTGTATTAACTATGTATGGTGACAATGCCATTCTGTCTGGTCTTCATGCCAGTAGAACACAGGCATCAATCCATTTTTTTCAGTTTTTCTTCTCCTATGGACTGATAGACATGGTTTTTATACCATTTTCAATGACATTTGCCAGCATAGATTTAAATGGTTTACATAACTTTCCCAGATTATCGTTCCAATGACTACAGAGCAAAAAGGATTTTTTTTAATCTTTCAGATCCCTAATATTTCTTTCTTTAGATTAATCCCAGATATTTGTTTTTCTTACTTCAGCTTCTTAAAGCCTTGCCCTGAAGCCATTTGCAAAAAGCTTTTTCCTTCAACATTACAGTCTTTACGTCAGCTAAGCACATTAATTATCTCCTCTGCTAATATAATAATTGTGTCCCAGGTAGAGTCTAATATTTAGGTTAATTGCTGTGAAGAGAATGGGGAAAATAGGAGAAACACAGAGGATCTTGGCATGCACCTACCTGGACAGAAAGCCTCATGATTAACAAGCCTATGGTCAGAGGTACATGGCTGATGTGCAATTACTTGTTACTGCAGCCATGGGGTTAGTTAAAGAAGGTCGTGTCTCACCCCAAAGCCTATGCAAGTGTCCATTATGAGGAAATGCTGGCTGATAACAAGTCAGCACGATCACAGAAGCTGCAAAGGGAACCCTGCTGTTGCAGTATCTCACTGTGCAAAATCCTGTCCAGAACTAGGACTATTTCTAGTACTGAAGATACATCTGTCAGTATCTTTGCTCCTTGAACCACTATAAACACCTGAACTTTAACTCAGTAAATATTACCAAAAGGAGGGTGGAGGAAGGTTTCAATAATGGCAATGTTCAAACGGTAATGATGTTGACTTAACTTTTAAGACTTTTTGTCTTCTCAATACTTATAATGATTTGATATTCTTTTACAAGCCATGCACTTTTTTCTTTTTTTTTCTTTTTATTTTTTTTTCTGAGCAGATAATCTGGCACTACTGTAATTTATATCACATAAAAACATAAAAATCTAAAAATAAATAAATGAGAGAACTATTAGCAGTCCTAAAAGTCTCTACTCAGGATGACATTTCTGACCAAAGCAGTAGTCTTAGTAATGCCCAACTGGCACACTGAATCATTAGAATATCCTCTTGACTATAACCAAAAACAAAAACAAAAGGACTGGAAACTAATATTAAACTTTGGCTGAATGTTTAACTGGGGAGACCCCTGAATCTCATGAGTTTCTGAGAGAGAAACCTAAACTCTTGGTTGCTTCCACAGCTCTGAAAAAGCTCCTGTCAGAACTGAATTGGGTGCTGACTCACATAAATCCCCATGTATTAATTCAAGCATATACTCCATTTCCCTTCATGTATTTTTCTTTCATCCTCTCATCCACTCCACCTGTCCCAGATATGCAATATTTGTTCACAGATAAGGAATCTATTAAGGCTAAAGCTTATCACACAGCTACAAGCAGTAATTCAATGTGATTACACTGAGGCTAGCAAAACTTATGTTACCACTTGATTAATATTCACATAAGAAGACATAAATATGTAAGAAGGTATAATATATCTATGAGGAAAATAAAAATTGAGAGTTTTTTTAATGCTTACCTGTACCTCACTTTACATGAGTTTTCTCCCCTTCCCACCTCTTTCCTGATACTAACTGTAAGTTTCACACTTCATCAGTGCCTTACAAATGAGACAGGTAACATTTTTAACCAATTTTGCAATCTTGTAAATGAATACAGAAGCCAAAACAATGAGTAATCTGGCCCCAAGTGATATTTACTTCCAATGCAACATGACTGCACTTTATAAGAAATGTTGACAGAACTAACACTCCAGTGGGAGTCACAGGGACAGAAGAGAATGGGTTACACTGTCCTACCTAAAAACAGAATATTGTCTAAGTTTTCAGTTAGCAAGCATACCAAGGAAAAGGCTGTAAAAAAAAAAAAAAAAAAAAAAAAAAAAAAAGTAGTAAAAAAACTGTAAAAAAAAAAACTGTAGTTTGTGTATTTTACTTGATTGTACTTGACATGGTTGAACTTTTTACAAGCAGTTCTTCACTGCTTGTAGAACCTTATTTGTAAGAACCTCATCTGTAAGAATAGGACCAGAATCACATAAGCTCAAATTAACTCATTCCGCTTTTCTCCAGCTTTTTTAGAAAAGGCTTGTAAATTAAGAGCACTGGACACCCTGAGCACATAAGGTGGGAGGATGGGCCACATGAAGATGTTCGGAGCAATTAAGGTCTAAGGGAACACCCTAATCTGGTAACACACATTTAAAGTCCTTTTTCCCTCCCTGCTAAAATGACATTTTTTTAGTTCTTTTCATACATATGGCTTTTATTCCTTCTTTTTATTTACTTTTTTACCATCTAAATGGAAATATTGTTTTATTTTCTTATAAATTTTCTGATTGTCTCTTTTTTTGTATTACTCATGAGACATCTACCTGTCATTTACCTGAGCTCTTAGTTAGTTTTTGGTAAGTAGAAAATTATTCACATGATAATAGTACTCCATCAAGTAATCTTTTATTATATGTTCTGTCATTACATGTTAAATGGCCCTCCTGCAGCTTGTACATATGATCAGGAACATCATCATATGTTTCAGCTCCAATAAATACATCATCTGATACACACATACCCAAGTACAAAAACATTAAGGTAAGACTTTGTTCCAGAATCCTCCCCACCTGGATTAAGCTATAGTGCTCAGATTCCAGGTGCCACCTCATTCAATATATATTTAAATTACAATAGTGTATTAGATTGACCTGTGTCTTCCTGGAATACACACTTATTTATTTGTATATAAGCTTTTCTGGTGCACTTGAGAAATATAGTTCCTACCAGTTGCCATGGTTGCTGCCTGCAATCTTAATAAACTTTTTAAAGTGTTTTGAAGAGCACACAGAAATACCATCTTAGGCAGGCTGCCAGCTGGAAGGATATTATAAAATACTGCACTTGCTCACCAGGGGTTTCCCGCAATATCTCTCCAGCTGGCAGCATGCCCTGCCAGACAGGAGCTTCTAGGAGGGCAACACTACATGTATCTATACCTGTTGCTGGCAGACTTGATCTCACAGTAGGGGTTGAAGTGCCCTAGGAAGAGTTTTTAACAATTTCTTCAAGCCTAGACATTTATGGGGTTTTACTTTCCCTGCATTTTGTGTTTGATAGAAATCTATAATACAGTAATACTGTACCTCAGTAGTGATCTGTAATGCAGATGCCAAATAGTTCCCTCAGATTTCACTGGTATACCAAATTAGTATTAATCCTACAGTCATTTAATAGGAGCAAGAGTTTCAAAGTTTCCCAAGTAGTTTAGGGACATAAATTTTCTGAGAAAAAAGAAAACAACACCATATTTTAAAATTTTATTTTTTAAAACATCACCCAAACTCATTTTTAAAATTTCATTGAAAGTTTGATGGATTTAAGAAAGCTTTTTTTTTTGTCTGCTTTTCAAAACAGTTTTATGGTTTCTGATTGCCTTTAGGATGATCATAAGATATTTCTTGTAATAGTTTCTCATGAAAGGATATACTGCTTTCTGAATAATTTATTAATTTTACTTTATTGAATGAATATTCAACAACTAATAAATAAATTATTAATTATTAAATTAAATTTAATTTAAAAAAATAATAATAAATTAAAAAAATAAAAATTATTAAAAAAAAAAGTCTTTTCCTGAGAAATAGTCTTCTAAGATATAAATCTGAACTGATAGCAGTACTTCGGATCACTCCAAACACTTCCATCTGTGTCCATTGACAGAGCACAAATCTCAATAGAGGAGAAATGCAGTGGATAAGAGCAAAGCATTAACTGCCACACTGTGCAATTTCAAACATAATGATATTTAGTCATTGGTTACTGAGACAATTTTTTACTTCTACTGGACAATGCCTTTAAGAAGACATTGAAGATGACAAAGAATGTTGAATTTTCATACGAAATCGGAAGGCTTGAATTCTTCCCTTGGCTAAACAAGAAAGCTTACAACATTTTCTCTGATTTGTGCAGAAGTATATTCATAGAAAATGTGGATGATGTCATTTTCATCTGCTCTGGCAAGTTTAGCACAGGTGTTGTTAGTGCAGTCTCTTATCTGATATGGATAGCCAGATTGAGCTATGAGTCATTCTACAGCATGTAAAACAAATAGATCCAGGCTGGATGAGAGTTGTTTGACGCCAAGTAGTGGAGAGCAAGAGCAGGTGTCCAAAACATTATAAAATTAGATCCTCAGGCAACTGATTGGTGTTTGGAAGTAAGAAAGCCTTGATTTTGGCAGCCATACTTTTCAGATGATCACACTAAGTCAGAGGACTACCAAGAACATGGGCTGTGATTCAATGGGTCCTTTTTCAGAGAGACATTCTTTTCATAACACCTCAAAAAAATCAAATTTGAAAAATGCACAGAACTGTCCTTTTAAAATATCAGTTTATGGCAGCATCTGTCAGAGAGCAGCAAAAGTGGGATGTACCACGAAGACTATGAGTCAGGAGCGGAGAGGAAAAGTTAGGTAGGTAATAACATTGTCCTCACCAACACAGTCCCACAGTACCAAAGCAAGAGCAAAGCAGGTCCTGTGAAAATAACCATGTTCAGCCAAAAGTCAGGTACAACAGATAAGTCCATAGTGATAATGTTTAAGATCAATAATGGATTCAAGGCAAGCAGATTAGGAAGGTATGTGGCCAGGCACAGGAATACCTACAGTATTAGTCATACAAAGACCAAGGCCAAGAGTGTAAGAGTAAATGTATTTCCCAAGTCCGGTGGGGAAGGCCTGAGAAGGTCTCTCAAAGCTGTTTTTCCATACAGATCTTTTCTCAGCAGCCTGATCCAACGTGACAGAAGAATGGTATCAGAACTGGCCTTCAGCACAAGCAACTGAATTCCTGTGTGACAACATTGCAGATCTCATCAGTACACTCAGTGTACAAAATTACCAGATTAAAATGTAAGATTTTAATCATTAATCATTAAGTCAGAATCATAGAATCATAGAATTATAGAATATCCCGAGCTGGAAGGGACCCATAAGGATCATCAAGTCCAACTCCTGGCACTGCACAGGTCTGCCCAAAGGTTTAGACCATGTGACTAAGTGCACAGTCCAATCACTTTTTAAATTCAGACAGGCTTGGTGCAGTGACTACATCCCCGGGGAGCCTGTTCCAGTGGCCAGCCACCCACTCGGCGAAGAAACTCTTCCTGATGTTAAGCCTAAACTTCCCCTGCCTCAGCTTAACACCATTCCCGTGGGTCCTATAACTGGTGTTTACAGAGAATAGGTCACCTGCCTCTCCATTCCCCTTCACCAGGAAGTTGTGGACTTCAGTGAGGTCTCCCCTCAGCCTCCTCTTCCCCAGGCTGAACTGGCCCAGTGCCCTCAGCTGCTCCTCATATGTCTTCCCCTCTAGGCCCTTCACCATCTTCGTCACCCTTCTCTGGACACTCTCCAACAGTTTAATGTCCTTCTTGTACTGTGGTGCCCAGAACTGCACACAGTACTCGAGGTGAGTCTGCACCAGTGCATAGTAGAGTGGGACAATCACTTCCCTCGACCAACTAGCAATGCTGTGCTTGATACATCCCAGGATATGGTTGGCCCTCCTAAGTGAGTGGCCATGCAAGCATAACAGGGAAATTTATAAGAACAGAAAACGTTTCAGGCAAATAATTATAATGACTATCATCATTCAGTTTATAATGACTACCATCATGATAGTTTTCTATCAAACGCCTTTATTTCGATATTTGTATTGACAGTTACATAGGACAGTTCTACAGTGCTAACAAAACAATAATGGGCTTTATTAAAGTTCCACTGTCAGACCTTCACAATGTATCATACCATAAAGAGAAGTCAGATATATCTGTCTTGGGGAAAGATCTCTCAGTTTCATTTGTTTTCAGACGAACTGTGATGGTAATGACTTTATCTCAAATGCTGTAGCCACAAAGAAAAACAGCATATTATATATCATTTATATAAGAAGTTCCTTCAATGTTCTTGAAACCCTGCAATAGAAGCTAATTTCGAATGCCTTCTAATACTATACAAAATGGAGTGAGATAATTGATGCCATTGCACAGGGCTCAATAGATTTACTCATCTTCATTCATCCACAAATATGTAAACTAAACTGTTTACATGCTCAAGAAGAAGAAGAAAAAAAAAAAAAAAAAAAAAGGCAGTTATTTAGTCTGACAATTTTGGGGGAAAAAAGTGTTTCAACCTTTCAATTCCTAGAGTATAAGGTCCTTCGTGAATGTTGTCTATCTAACCAGATAAAGAAATCAGCTCTCAGTGTTATAGTTACAAGAATCTCACCTTATTGTGAAAAAAGTAAGTCTCTTCAGTGTTAAAAATCTTTGATATTCCCCTGTAATAATTTTCCTGGTCAGAAATATCCACCTGAAGGTAAAAAATCATTATTTGAATCTGATGCCACCTTATTTGAATCTTCTAAATTTTGTGATGTGGTCCAAATCATTAGAAATGATATATCAAGAATATGAGAAAGTCAGCAAATATGTCCCCCTCAGATAAGAGAAAATTTTGCTTTAGCTTTCTGAGCTTTGTGTCATGCGGAATATGACACATATGATTGTCATATGTGTCATATTCCACATATGATACATAGAAGGAGGGGAGAGGAAGGATACATATTTGCAAAAGAAGCCAAGGAATAGCATATTTGCTTTACTTCTGGGTACACTCCATTTATAATTGTTCGTTTTATTTTTTATTGTTTGTTTTATTTTTTATTAAGTAGGGTACTTTTAACTACTACAGAACAGAGTACAAAAACAGTATCACCAATGTAGAAAGTATTTACTCAGTTGTTTCATTCTACAGTGCTATACACTGGGACTTGCTACCACTTACAGGAGGAAATACATGCCATAATCACTATGTTAGAGAAATCCTACATCTACACTGAGCTAAACTTCTGTTTGGTTCTGCTGGATCTGTGATTAGAATCTTAAAAATTCTAATGCAAATTCTAATTCTAATTTTACTTACAGAGGGCATGAAAGAAAAGAGTAAATCTTTTCCTTTCAGAAACTGAATGTAATTTTCTGTAAAATGTTGAACAAATCTGCACAAATTATTAATAATTATCAGACATCAAGTGACACCAAAGCAATTACCTTATTCACATTTACCAAATAAAAAGAAAGGACAAAAGACCTGCTTTAGCACAGTCGTTTTCTGAGATTAATAATCCGAGCTGTTTGGAAACTTTGAAATTTTACATCATTTATTTGCAGAACTGTTCTATAATTACAGGAAGATTGATTTAAGATAAGTGAATTTAATTACAGAATTACAGAATTACAGAATTTCCTAGGTTGGAAGAGACCTCAAGGTCATCGAGTCCAACCTCCAACCTAACGCTAACAGCCCTCCACTAAACCATATTCCTAAGCTCTACATCTAAACGTCTTTTGAAGACTTCCAGGGATGGTGACTCCACCACTTCCCTGGGCAGCCTGTTCCAGTGCCTCACAACCCTTTCAGTGAAGAAGTTCTTCCTAACATCTAACCTAAAACTCCCCTGGCTCAACTTAAGCCCATTCCCCCTCGTCCTGTCACCAGGCACGTGGGAGAACAGACCAACCCCCACCTCGCTACAGCCTCCCTTGAGGTACCTAAAAAGAGCGATAAGGTCACCCCTGAGCCTCCTCTTCTCCAGGCTGAACAAGCCCAGCTCCCTCAGCCGCTCCTCGTAGGACTTGTTCTCCAGGCCCCTCACCAGCTTCGTCGCCCTTCTCTGCACCCGCTCAAGCACCTCGATGTCCTTCTTGTAGCGAGGGGCCCAAAACTGAACACAGTACTCGAGGTGCGGCCTCACCAGAGCTGAGTACAGGGGGACGATCACCTCCCTAGCCCTGCTGGTCACGCTGTTCCTAATACAAGCCAGAAGTTTAATAAACTGTTAATGATAATGCACTCCTTCAGTACCTCCGTATCACCGATTGTATTTATACAAGTACTGAAATGATGCACTTAATTTAAGTGCATCACTTAAATTAATCTCTTTACTTGTTAATTTATATGTTCTCAGACTTAAACTTTTCTTTAATGTGAACTTATTTTCTTTGTGGTAGGATAACTTTTCTGTGGTAGAATAATTTTCCCACTTTCTAGGACTTGACAATATTGCTACAGTACAACTACTACTAATACAAACTTAAATAATTATAGATTTCCCATAAGAAAATACAAGATACGTGATACTTGTATAACAGCTTTCATACAATTTCCTTCTCCTTTTGTTACAGCATTCCAAGAAAGAGGCATTAGGGTATGATATTTTCAAGTTTAAATTCAGTCCTACAGCATTCTGAAGAAGCAGTTACAGGAGGTATCAACAGGTCATTGAGATAAATCTGTGAGATGATTTTGGAGGTGATTTGACTTTGTAAAAGTTTCTAATATTGAGAAATAGTTAAGACAACAATTAGCAAGCTAATCAGAATTATATGGTTTCCTCACGGGGGAAAAAAAAAAGTCTTTAAGTTATAATCTTTAAGTCATAATCTTTAAGTTATTAGTTAATTAGACTTTTAAAATCCTACACACTAAATAAGTTACAGTTTTACTGGGAGAAAATCCTGTCCTTGTACAACACATGCTCCAGTCCTCTAATAATCTTCATAGCCCTCCTCTGGACTTGCTCCAGTAGCTCTATATCCCATAGATGATTCATCTCATTTTAATTTCAGCTTTCACTGACCCTTGCTATACAACAGTCATAAGCGGAACACCAGCACAGTCAGAGAGCTCACCTTGCACCTTCCTACAGTGAGGAAACTTGAAACCCTGAAACCAGGCCAAAACCCCAGCAGAATGTGTGGGGGCACACCCTCTGCAAGGCATTCCTGTGCCCAGCCGAACGCTTCCCTGCCATGGACGCCCTGCTCACTCCATACCTCCATACCTGCCCCTGGCCTCAGCTGATTTCTAAACCTCCTTTTCTTCACATCTGCACCCCCACGAACCCCCGGGCAGCTCCGTGCTCCCCACAAGAAGTTCCTCAAGTATCAGAGTTATGAAGTGTTTCTTGAAAGGTGTCTCTCAAGCGCTCTTTTGGGGAAAGTATCCTCCTTTTGTAAAAATAGTAACCACGTCCAAAATCAATCAATCAATCAATCAATCAATCAATAAACTGTATTTTTGCAGTTCCATTCAGCTACATTTTTGAAGATCCCACTTTTAAGTCCCAAAAAGTGTTCAACTGTACATATAAAATTACAGCTGCGCTAGGAAATGTGAGAGTGCATACTGACAATAACCAGTAGTTGTTGGACAAATCATAGGAATAATAATGACAACATTTGAATGCCTTAACTTAATTACATGGATTTGATATGGTCTGATGAATCTCAAATTCCTTCTCTACACAGCGGGACAATTCTACTCATACAGACAAGGAATAATACAAGAGAGCTCTGCCCTTAGCTGATGCATCAATCTCTTAATTTTTAGGCAAGGTGTGGTTCGCCAGTCTTCTATACACCGAGTCTTTTGAATTACACTTTTTTTTTCTTTTTTACCATTAGTAACCCCTTGCTCCCTGTTTAACATCATAGCATAGGGGAGCACATGTAATAAGACCACTCCACCAGGAAAAGAAAGAATGACCACAGCACAGGCATGGCAGTGCCCTCTACAGCAGAGGTGGACAGGACAGGTTGCTGCTAATGGGGTCCAGCAACAGTCCCAGACAAGGCAAGGAAATGAAGTAGGCACATGGTCAATCTAGGGAATCCTGCTGGCAGCAGCAGAAGACAGGACTACAGACAGAACTGGAGACAAGATACAAAATACACAAAGAGTTTATCAAAGGGGAAATTTACACTGTAACTGCTCAGCAATGGTAATTTATGACAGAGGAATGATCTAGTGTAACGGGCAAGAAGGGCTACTTCCAGAACAGGTTAAACTGGACCATATCCAGGTGGGTTTTGAAGGAGAGTCAACAACCTCACTGTACAAACTGTTCCAAACTGTGATAAGCCAGAGCAAAGTGCTTCCTGACATTTAGATGGCACCTCCTGTGTTCCAGTTTGTGTCCATTGCACCTTATACTCTCCAAGGGCACCACTGAAAATATCCAGGCTCCATTGTCTTTACTTCCTCCTTTCAGATATTTATATACACTGATAAGCGTTCTCCTAAGCCTCCTTATTAAAAGCAAACTGAAAACACCTTCCCCCACCCCCCACCCTCCACCCCCACCCTCTATTCACTTTCTTCTACCTTCATTTCTGAGTGGTGAATGGGGGCTGTAGTCTGTCCATAAGGTTTTGTCTCTGCCATTCCTTCATGGTCACTCTCTGCCTCTACTCCAACATGGAGTCCCTCCCACGGGATGCTGTCCTTCCTGAACTGACCCTATGTGGGCTTCCTAAAGGCAGTAGCTCTTTAACAACTGCTCCAATATGGGTCCAAACCATGGGGTGTGGTCCTTCTGGGAATGGACTGCTCCAGCACGGGTCCTCCACAGGTGGCAGCTCCCACCAGACCTCCTGCTCCACTGTGGGCTGCAGCTCCAGCCCAGAGTCTGCACCTGTGGGGGCTCTCCATGGGCTGCATCCTCTTTCAGGACACATCCACCTACTCCACTCTGGGCTCCTCCACAGGCTGCAGTGTGGAGACCTGCTCTGCTGTGGGACCCATGGGCTGCAGGGGGACAGCCTGCTCCACCAGGGGCCTCTTCATGGGCTGCAGGGAAACTTCTACTTCAACACCTGGCACATCTCCTCACATTTTTTCATACTTTCCTCCCAGCTGCTGTTGCACAGCACATTTTTCCTTTCTTAAATCTGCTCTTCCAGACGCCCAACCAGCATTGCTCACTGTCTCAGCTCTGGCCAGTGGTAGGTCCCTCTTGGAGCCAACTGGAGCTGGCTCTTCTCTAACCCAGGGCAGTTTCTAGACCCTTCTCACAGAAGCCACGCCTGCAGACCCCCTGCTATCAAAACCTTACCACATAAACCCAACACAGGTTCCTTGGACTCAGGGAAAATGGTGCATATGGAAGCCGCAGATGAGACTGGGGCTATGGGTGCCTTAAGGGCTCTACTGATCACAGCTTTTAAGATTTCACCTTTCCACAATTTATGAATCCAGTCAAATAGGTTTCTACATGAGCCAGACTCAGAAGCAAAATTAGACTAAGAGTACCATCAGGAACCAACATAACATTGTGTAGATGCAAACATGACTTTTATCAGATCATTTGTTAAGCTACAAATGTATAGTTTATTTACTAACCAAACTTTGATAATACTGAGGAGTCTTCGAGTCAAGGAACTGCTAAGCAACAAGGGATTGAGTTTAGGAGCAAGGTTTGCTGTCATCCACAAGACAGTCTGTCTCCCACTTCTCCTGGAATTCACATTGGTAAAATTATCAGGTTGGCTGTTATTCAAAGCATGGCCAAATAACTGAGAGAGGATTTACTGTTAATGTGTACATTTATATAATTTTAAAACTACCTGAAAATACCTTCATATGATCAGAAATTGTCTCTTTTGTTTCATAAATCACAAACTGATATTATATATTATAGATATAAATTATCTCTGCATCTACACTTTCCCAGGACAACCTCAGTCATGTCAGTTTGAGCCAGAACAGACATCATCAATCAATTCAGCATTCAGTAAGGCAAGCAAACACCTGAGGTGTAAGCCAGGATTTCCAATGGTGGATCTCTCACTAAAGCAGTAAGTTTCAATCCAATTAGACAGAAAACTACTTTAAGAGAAACTACAGTTTTGCTGTTATCACTGTTCATTCCATAACCCTACAAGCTGGGCTGAACTTTGTGCTTGAGAACATGCTCTCCCTAAAGCCATCAAAAATAAATAAAAATAATTAAAAAAATAATAATGAATAAAGACTAGATTAAAATGATTATGAGAGGAAAAACAGTGATCCCTTTAAGGTTATTGGAAAGTTTGTCTTCTCTTAAAAGTCCAAGCTTTGACTTCTTTAGTGAAAAACAGAAGAACAAAAAGAAAATTCCAGAAGAGCAGTGAGTTATGCATCAAAAGGCTAAATGCTTCCATCAGTAACTCAAGTGCAGCAGTGTCCTTTTGAAAAAAATAAAGGTAAGGAAAAGTTATTAATTTAGCAATGCATTTGGACGATTAAAGAGCTCATTTCTATTCAGTTTGATTTTCATTTGTCTTGAATTATATACACCAAAAGTATATAAGCAAGCTTAAGAGAAAAAGAATAAGAAAGCTAACGCACTGAGATTAACATCAGGGCAACAGAACAGGAAACAACTTCAAGATCAATAAGTAGCTCTTACTTTTTCTGTTATAAAGATAAACATTTTGACCTTTTTAAAATATGACTTCTGGAATTGCAAGGGCAACATAATCAGGGCACTTTCAAAGGACACTGATTTGATGCAATAAATTGAAGGGTTCTCAATGAGCTAGAGAAAAGTGGAATTAATAAAATGTTAAACCATGATTTACTTGTTCTTAATAACCCTGGCCATTTTAAGTCCAAGGGTTAGAACACTGATATATTTCTATGCATTTGATAGCAAATTTCAAAACTTATCTGAATTATCAATGCAATGGAGACTTTTCAAGGGTGGTCTATACAATGGCATTGCAACTGTAAATGCAATGTTAAAAATCTTATTGCTACGTATATGTATCTTATTGCTATGTGCATGTATTTTATGCGTATGAATAAAAACATCATTATTTTTAAAAGATGCTGTTCAAATAAGGTTTTACAAATTTACAGAAATCATGTTAAGATAAAATACAATACAGCTCTGCAGTAGCACACGAAACTTTAGCTTGCATGAGAAAAATAGCATGCAATGTGTCATGTATCTAAAAGAAATTGGAAAGCTGTCTGTGGGGCTAAATTGAAAAATAGTGGCAGACATTGTTTTCTCTGAGGCAAATGACTGATGATTTAGAAGAACCTTTTCTTACCCGCTTACAAGTTGTTCTCTGAATATACTCTTTACCAAGGAGAAGTGCGGGCTTGCAGCTTCTTGGGTGTCATGAACTGGGAGCCACAGTGAAGCTCTAGCCTGACCTTGCACACAGACGCATCCCATCCAGAAGCAGAATAGGCTGGGGGACACCTAGGCTGGTCCTGGGCACCTGGGGCTTTGCTGAAACTGGTACAGGAAGGAGGTGAGCAGGTGGGCCTAGTTTGGCAAAGTCCATGGATACTCAGGGCTGGGCTGTGGGGAGATTGACCCTGGCCCTGCTGTCCAATCACTGGGGCAGGGAGTGATAGCTCCCAGGGGGCTGAAATGCAGACCCTGAAATGCAGGGGTGTGGGACAGCATGGGCAGAGAGGTCCTATATGGAGCTGTACAAGACCTGATAGTGTTTGCAGGCCCCTGACACTGTTGAGCTGCACATCCAAATAATCTACTCACCCTGCCTCTATTTTCAGCATGTTTTAAAGCTCTTCTCATTACCCTTTAAGATTGCTTTTGTCTTTCCTCGTGACACCCAACAGCAGGCAAGTCCATTTTGACCATTTAATATATATTGAAATCAGGCACAAATATAGGTCAAGATTTCATGATTGGAAATGAACAGTTGTTTGATGTCAGAACAAGTGCAAGCTTTGAGGTCATTACTTAATGCTTCATTAGTAAGCTCAGTGCTTAGGTGCAAACATCACATAAATATTCAGATATGAATGTATGTATGAAGTCTAACATTTGCTGTCCTTACCATTAAATAGGAATTAATACTTTGAGTTAGGTAAGTAGAGTCATTATCTGAGAACAAAATCCACAAAGGCTGCAACACTGAGTGAGAAAATACCTCTATCATGCTGTAGAAAATGCTTGAGACTGAGACTTCTCCTGATTAAAAGTCAGTAAAATAAAATATGTGCATCACTGAGGTTCTTTTGTCCTTCCCTATCATGTTCTTTCTCCTGGCCCTGTTTTCCCATCTCTTTTCCCACAGCAGATTGGTTTATCTCATCTGCCTAGGAGTTGTAGCAGTTCAGTTGTCACACCTGCCGAGAAAGACCAGTGACAACTCCAAGAAAGTCATGGAAAATACAAAGATAAAAAAAATCTGCAGTAGGGTGTAGAACTTGGCATCCCACCAGGAAAGACAAAGTTCAGACTCACCTACTTGCAGTGTTTCTTGTGTAGATTTCTTGATATAGAAAATAAAATTATTTGAGCACAGTTCTTTAACCAAGTTGTAGGAGTCCTCATTGAAGCAGGGATAAATATGGATTCTAATTCATGCTCAAATTATTTTAATGGGTTAAAAAATAGCTTTCACATTCAAACATGCTAATTTTGAAGTTTCTCTTCTCTTGAGGAACAGCTTTATTCATCTCTGCTTTTTCTCTAAACTCCAAAAGCATTAACAAGACTACTTTAGATTCTTATCAACCTACCCAATCCAGAACAAACTGACAATTCAAAGACTCCTCTGAGAGGTGCTTATTTCAGGTAGAAATACAAATCAATGCAAATCTTCAATATTATTGAAAATGCTATAACTGCTAAGATATTTCACAAATGAACAGTCCATTCTTCTGACTCTTTCTGTGACAAGAATGTTGATACAACTGGATTACACTTCATAATAGTTCATATGGTGAGACGTTTTGGATTTATCATAAAAATAGTGTTGATAACACACCAACTTTCTAGTTGTTGTAGAACAGTGCTCACGTTGTGTCAAGGTCTTTTCTGCTTCTTGTGCAGCCCTGCCAACAAGGAGGCTGGGGTTGCACAAGTTGGGAGGGGACACAGCCAGGACAGCTGGCCCAGGCTCACCAAAGGGATATTCCAAACTACATGATCCTGTGCTCAGTAATAACTGGAGGAAAGGAGGACAAAAGGGATAATATTATGAGTTATGGTATTTGCTTACCCAAGTAACACATGATGATGACCTGCTTTCCTGTAAATGGCTAAACATCTGCCTGCTGATGGAAGCAGTGAATGCGTTTGCTGCAGAAGTTTTGCTTTACCTATTAAATTGTTTTCATTTTGACCCTGGAGTTTTTCTCCCATTCATCCTTCTGGTTCTCTCTCCCACCCTGCTACTGGGAATAGCCAGCAAGTGTCTATATGGTGCTTAGCTGTATACTGAGGTTAACCAATAACACACTGCTTAATTACTTGAGTAATATTGCTTGAGTAACACCATAAGCAATTGTTTAATTTTGATGAAAATAATTTCACTATCCAGTAGATATTCTAATTAACCAATAAAAATTAGGAAGCACTTAAGAAATTGTAAGAAATTGCTATTTTAAATAGGCAAATTAAATAATTTCATAGGAAAAAAAGTTCTTCAGAGGTTTTTCATTCTACCAAGGAAAACAAAGAAACAAATTGATGAAAAAGCATTTTATTTCAGAGAATCACAGAATGATTGACATTGGGAGGGACCTCTGAAAATCATCTGATCATAGAATCATAGAATCATTGAATGGTTTGGGTTGGAAGGGACCCTAAAAATCATGTTCCACTAGACCAGGTTGCTCAAAGCCCCATCCAATATGGCCTTGAATACTTCCAGGGATGGGACATCTATATCGTCTCTGGCAATCTGTTCCAATGCCTCACCATCCTCATGGTCCAACTCCCCTGCTCAAGCAGGCCATCTAGAACAGGTTGCCAAGGTATGTTTTGTATCTGCAAGGTAGGAAGCTTGCTAACCTCTTTGGGAAACCTGTTTCAGTGCTCTGTCACACTCACAGTAAAACAGTGTTTCCCGATGTTTAGATGGAACCTCTTGTGTTTCAGTCTGTGCCCATTGCCTCTTGTCCTTTCACTGGACACCACCAAAAAGAGACTGGCTTCTTATTCTCTATGCCCCCCCTTCAGTTATTTATATAAGTTGATAAGATTCTCCTGCCTCTTTTCTTCACCACACAAAGCAGTCCCAGCTCTCTCAGCCTCTCCTTATATTACAGATGCTGCAGATCCTTAAACATTTTTGTGGCCCTACACTGGACTGCCTCCAGTAGTTATGTGTCTCTTTTGTACTGAAGAGTCCATCACTGGACACAGCACTGTAGGTTTGGCCCCACCAGTGCTTAGTAGAGGGGAAGGCTCACCTCCCTGAACCTATTGGCAACACTCCTCCTAATGAAGTCCAGGATAACTTGATTGATTATAAATATAGAAGAATAATGGTTTGAGACTCAGTGTCATCCTGTAACTCTATGAGTTTTAGTATAACTGGCTTAAGTATATGGCTTTAGTATAACCGATTGGCTTAATGATTGTCCCTACTGTCATTGGATTTCAATTCCAATCCAATCTCAGGGTCAACTAATCTGTCATGCTTTCTTTGGCATTCAGTTTACAGTTTCTTTTCAGCCTACAGTTTCTTTTCCTTAATTTCATGCAAATATTCTAGCTATATCACCTTGATCATCTTGTCCTGTATTAAATTATTTCTCTCTGCCTTAATATTTAAATTTATTGGATATTTGTAACCTGTTAACTCTCCCTGCCCTTTATCATTAGTGAGTCAAGTCATACATGCTTCCTTCTTTTTATCTTTCCTCAGAAATCAATCTCTCCATCTCCTTGATTTTTTTTTTTCCCTTATCCTCTGAACCTCATTCAATTTGTCAATATCTCTTTTGGAATGAAGCGTCTAATATGAAATGTAATATTCAAACTTATTTACTTCAGAACACCATAAAGTAATTTCCATGTTAGTTGAAACTGGACCAAACTCCTTGCTACCTTCTGACAACTTTGTATTTATTATGCCTGCTGTAAAACCATAACAACCCTCAAAGGTCCTTCATAACAGATGCATATCTCTACCTACTGTCTACGCTTATCTAGCCAAGCTTATTTGGAATGTCAACGAAGGTATCTCTCAGAACTAAACATCAGTAATCAAGGCAGTACACAACAGAAATAACACTGATATACACATTGCCTTTCGTACGCTATCTTTTTATTCAAAGTTTATATCAGACTTTGTAGGTTTCTTAGTTTTCATCAAAACTGCATGGGTTTCTTGAAGTTTTAGTACTGGAAGACCACAATCAGGTTTATTATCTCTACCATGAATTATCATACCCAAAAGGTAGAATGATACCTTTATGAATTTATCAAGCTCCATCTTAAAAGTGTGCAACTCCTGTTCCATACTGCAAATTACTCATAATCATAAGATAGTGATAAGAACTGCTATCTCTCTTTTGCAAATGCGGAAACTAAAAGTCAAAATATAAGAGATTTTCTGCTGGACTCCAGCAAGGGAATGGAGAAATTGCCCTCTCTGAGGTATACGGTTGGGATTGCCTAGGTTGCCTGTCCTACTTTAGCCAAACAAAAATAAATAAAATAAAAATAAATAAATAAATAAGCATGCTGTTCATGTGGTAAAACACACAAATATTAACAGAAATATTAATAAGGAAATTTAAAAACTACTCTGAATTACAAAGTAGTTGTATGTTTTTCTGTTGAGATCTTCCTGTTAGAATTGCATTATGACAGTAAGAAGTACCCTTTTAGCTTTCTACTAAATCAGATTAGAAGATTCTGTATATCCATGTAGTCAGAATATATAATGTTAAGAGGCTATCCTTAACTTCAATTTCCTCTGTACCTTTGAAGTTAATGCAAAGAAGAAGAAAAGCTGAGTGATTATAATTAATCTGTATACCTGGCAGTGCCACACATTTGCTGGCAGGACAAATCATTTAGAGTTTGTCATATTTAATAAAGTTGGTGTATTTGTACCCTATACTCACAAAAAGGGGGTTGGACATTTCTTTTATTTATTTTTCTATAAAACTCTGAACCATAAAGTATTTTTTTGTCTGGTTTGGATCTGAATAGAAACTTCAAAATATAAACTATAAAAATGTTACTTTTCCTTTTAAAATTATCTGAGATTTTTTTTTTTCATCTTTTTCAATCAGCTGTAGCCCATCAAAAGCTGTTCTATTATGTGAAAAGTGAACATGCCTTTTTTTTTTCCTCCAGAAGCTTCTATTTTCTTTATTTATCAGCTATGATAACACCATAATCCCTGTCATACCTCTAGGGTTAGTATTGCCATCTGTTTGCTTTCCTTTCTTTGTCCTGCATGTGTAGGCTATTTTCAAATCTTACACAGACTGTGACATACTAAGCCAACTCTAGTTCACCCAGTCACTAAGATCATTTGATTCATTATTTTAATATCAGTCCCTTATATTTTCTCTGGATTTCCACAAAACACATTCTGCAAAACTGCGTTAAGCTAGACTTCATAGGAAGTCTAGACTTCAACTTTATTTTCTCACGTAATTTCACTTCTCTTTATTTATTTATGTTTTCTATCTTGTGTCATAACATTCTTGTCTTCTGTTAATATTTTACTCTATCAGTGCTACCAAATTTCTGGTTCTTTCAGCTGTTGTTAATTTCTTTCAGAAACTTCCCGAGCTTCCTGCAAAGCTATTCTGAAAAATTAGATTTTTAAGTTTTGGGGGTTACCTGTTCCTATGACACACTACTTACTTAGTGAAAATGTTTTTCTGACGTCCATTCTGAACCCCAAGCAACAACTTGAAGCTGTTACCTTTTGTTATGTCATCTGTCACATTACAGCAATCATACCTTTCGCTCTCCTTCCAGAAGTTATTTAGATTGCACGTCAGCCTTCCCTTCAAAGTACAAAATAAACTCAGTTCTCTCAATCTCTCCCTGTGTAGGATTCTGTAGATCCAACTTCAAGTTGGTCAGACCCTTCTGGTTTGAAACTGCACAGTTTGGTATGTGCTATTCCTATTGTAGTATTACTCACAATGTTTCTGAAGATGTACATGTATTTTTACATCAAGGTTCTTGGTAAAGATATATCTTCACCACCTATCATCAAGGCTGCTGGCGAAGATAGAATAGTATTAACACTTTGTCGAACCCAGAGATACTCTACTTGTTACTAGCCACCAACTGCATATCAAATCATTAATAACTATATCCTTAGAGCCTCGTGTTCTTTCCAAATCTACTCACCCCATTGCTCAGCCTACAATTCCTCTATCTTTAAATGAGCAGTCAGCAAGAGAAATGTCAAAAATCTTACTGCAGTTAAGGTGCATTTTATTTATTACTCTCCCATTATACTCATTGCCATTCAATTTACTGTTGAAAGCAGTCAAGTTAGTTACCATATTTTCCCTTATTAATACCATGTTGATTGCTCTTGATCACTTTCTGTTATTTTACATGTTTGGAAGTAGTTTTCAAGAGGAAATTTTCCATGACTGTTCCAAAGACTGAGGTTAGACAGACCTGTCTATAGTTTCCAGGTCCCTGTCCTTGTCTTAAAGGTTAGCTGTTCACAGTTTCCAGGAACTCCCTCTTCCCTCTTTACCATGATTTCTGATATGTAGACAGCAGACTGACAGTAACATCAGCCTACTCTTTTCAATGACTCTGTAATTCATTTTTCCCCATTCTTAGTTGTACTTTTTCTGCCAGTTATTTCCTGCCAATCATTGTTGTTAATCTAAAACCAATAACATGACACTATGAAGTATACAAGTGAAAAGAAAAGCAAAAAAGACCTTTTCCTGTAAAATAATATATTTTATTTAAGAGCACTATAGTTCTGGTTTATGTAAACATTTGGCTTTCTGTTACATGGTAGAAATTTTAGCTTACCTGAGTTTTTCTGGAAAACTGAAGTATTCAAGAGAGGGGCCTACTGCTTTATCCAAGTATTATACGTACTACTGGGTCTAAAGAGAAATTCACAATTTTAGCTATCAGAATTCTAGACAAGTTTTATAGCAGTTCATAAATTGACTGGCATCCTTCACAAGACTGGTGCTGTCCAAAAAATAATTCTTGAGGCACTGAGATAGCTCAAGTCAGCACAAAAGATTCACCATAACTGATTATAACCAACAGAAAAGAGTGAAAAGACAGGTGGAATTAAATGGATAAGAAATGTTTCTCTTGGTGAGTTCAGTCTTCTAAAAAATGATTTGTTAATAAAAGTCATTTAGTTTCCACAGTCCCATTTCAGGAATCTAAACAAATAACTAGAGAAAAGAGTGGAAAAAAAAAAAAATGGAAGGGAAGGGAAGGGAAGGGAAGGGAAGGGAAGGGAAGGGAAGGGAAGGGAAGGGAAGGGAAGGGAAGGGAAGGGAAGGGAAGGGAAGGGAAGGGAAGGGAAGGGAAGGGAAGGGAAGGGAAGGGAAGGGAAACAACAACCAACAAAGACACTTATTTGATATCTTCTCTCTTAAATTTCACTTATGATAATATTTGGAATTTTAAGGGGAATGGGAAAAGAGAGAACATGCTAAACAGCGATGAAATACAAAATGGTATATTGGTAACATCAGGTCTGTTGCAGCCTTTCAGTATTAAATTTATTCCATTAGTTGCTAAGTAACTAACCTTTTAGGACCACAAAACTTAATTCCAAAACAAAGTAAAATAATAAAATTTGAAAGGAATTTTCCAAGAGAAAGGAAAATACTGCTGTTTTGATCACCAAGTTGTTGCTTCAAACTTCATTTGATTTTTCTCCTTCTCAGTAATTATTGATTCTTAAAGTATCATTAATAAACATAACAATTGATATATTTGGATATGCAGAATTTTCACACGTATTAGAACTGCTATATAAAGATAAAACTTCCCATGTTTGTTTTTTTGTTTGTTTGTTGATTGGCTGGTGGTTGTTTTTTTGTTTGCTTTTGGTTTTTATTTGTTTGTTTGTTTGTTTTTACAGTTATTTTTTCACTATGATAGAAGGCTAACAATATTTTATTTTATTTTGTTTTGTTTTGTTTTATCTTATTATTTTATTTTTTTATCTTATTTTATTTTTATTTTATTTTATTTTATTTATTTTTTACTTATTGAAAGGATCCAGAAGCAGAATCTATTACAATCCAGAAGCAAATCTGTCACAGTCCAATAATACTAACTCACTGGGGGAAAAAAAAATCAAGCCTAATGAATCATTCTCTATGAGGACTTCAAATTATAAAGAATTACTGGTAGTACTCTTATGGCCAAGCCCTTCCAGATGCTTATCGTAGTACAAAAGAAACAGGGATATGCTTTGCCAGGATGGGTAGGAGTCATCCTTTCTGTAAATAATGATTTTTTGATAATATTAATGAGGCTTGGAATTGCAAATAATTTGAAATGATTAATGAACTCTGTATAAACTAGTGTGCAGCTAGGAAGAGGAGAGAAGAAGCAGTGTTCAGGAAGAGGTATTCTTAATAAGCATTAGTGATGTCTACTTAGCTTGTTTATAGGTTTCTTGAATGAAAAGACCATACTAGCTAGATGACATCATGACAATGGAGTTGCTTGGTGATTTGACATGGGAGGATTCAAATTTTGTGGCTTCTAAAGAAAGAAATGAGTTCAATTTTTATAGCACTTGAGTGTTTATAAATGCCACAGATAGATTTACTGCATCCACTTCCCTCTAGTGTGCTACAGGCTAGCAATTCTGTTTTGTTGATGAGATTAGACAGCATCAGTACATTGTTATCTACTAAAGCAGATGGTCTTTAGCTGTGACTTCTCACATTGTGGAATTAAAGCCATACAACCAAAAAATTTCCTGAGCACATCTTTGTAAATATTTAACTAGACAGTATTTCATATTTTTACGGGTCATTAAAAAATGTCTTTCCAAAACAGGTTCTCCAGAATTTATGCTGGATACTCAAACAACCCTGTATAGCCCTACAGGATTAATGCTACAGTGTTAAATATGCATATACATATATAATTAAATATCAGGTACATTAATGTGGTTATATTAAGTCTCTGAGTACCCTCTGTGAAATAAAAAGTTTTAAGCAGTTTTAATCAGATAGGTATTTATGTAATAAAAACACTTTTTTTCTCTCCTAGTAAACAATTTCCAATTGTTTATTAAGGATTAAAAAGATACATCTCTTCACTTTTTAATGCACTAGGAGGTGGAAATGATCATCTCAGCAAATGCAGTTGTCTAAACAAGTAAAAAGACTACAAATCAGCTGTGAACTCTGAGTTTCTTTTTCTCGTTAAGATGTTGTTTAATTTTCTATGATTCCTATGCTGCAAGAAATCAAGAAGATTCTTGGTATAAGTCTATATACCACAGTGAAAAGTACTAAGAGAATTTACAGACATTAAGAGTAGTTGAAAATAATATAGTCTTTTTTCACAATTTCCTAATATCTCAATTTATGCACTTGCACTCAACCAATATGAGAAAAATCTCAATTTCTTCATCAAGTAGGTTAAAACCTTTTTTTTCGGCTAGTCTATAAAAAATCTTAATCAGGTAATCTGACAAAACAGTTCCTGACAAGGCATACTGATAGATATAGTGAGAGCAAGTTTAAATTGAAGTATGCTGAGGTAAGGAGCTAGGTTGGGAAAATAATAATGTAGAGTGAATGATGATTAACAGAAGATAAAGTTGCTTTAATGGACTTTAAGACTTCTGAAACTGTGCAATGAGATCGAGTCAGAACATACTGTTAGTTTCTTAACAACTGGGGAAAAAAAATTCTCCGAAATATTACATTAACTTAGATTATCATTACCTTAAAGGTAGCTAAGCAAAAGCAAACAAGTGAGTGTCAAATACTAAAAAATAGGGGAAGAGGAAAAAATTCTGTCCTATCCTTTTCCTTTTCCTTTTTCCCTTCCTTATGCATATTTTCTAATTAACTGGAAGCTCTTCAAAGTAGCATCTTATATGACTGTGAAGCAACTAGCACAGTTCTGTGAGTCCACACAAATTCCTAAAAAATGGCTTTAGTGACATTGTTCAGACTGATATAAAACATGAAAATTACCTCCTAGCTCCTTTCCTTTCCTTTCCTTTCCTTTCCTTTCCTTTCCTTTCCTTTCCTTTCCTTTCCTTTCCTTTCCTTTCCTTTCCTTTCCTTTCCTTTCCTTTCCTTTCCTTTCCTTTCCTTTCCTTTCCTTTCCTTTCCTTTCCTTTCCTTTCCTTTCCTTTCCTTTCCTTTCCTTTCCTTTCCTTTCCTTTCCTTTCCTTTCCTTTCCTTTCTTTTCTTTTCTTTTCTTTTCTTTTCTTTTCTTTTCTTTTCTTTTCTTTTCTTTTCTTTTCTTTTCTTTTCTTTTCTTTTTTCTTTTCTTTTCTTTTCTTTTCTTTTCTTTTCTTTTCTTTTCTTTTCTTTTCTTTTTTCTTTTTTCTTTTCTTTTCTTTTCTTTTCTTTTCTTTTCTTTTCTTTTCTTTTCTTTTCTTTTCTTTTCTTTTCTTTTCTTTTCTTTTTTTCTTTTCTTTTTTTCTCTTCCCTTCTCTTCCCTTCTCTTCCCTTCTCTTCCCTTCTCTTCCCTTCTCTTCCCTTCTCTTCCCTTCTCTTCTCTTCTCTTCTCTTCTCTTCTCTTCTCTTCTCTTCTCTTCTCTTCTCTTCTCTTCTCTTCTCTTCTCTTCTCTTCTCTTCTCTTCTCTTCTCTTCTCTTCTCTTCTCTTCTCTTCTCTTCCCTTCCCTTTTTGGAATCCTCTGTGAACTGCTTTGTTTTTTCCTCTCTGTATATGTGGAGTCAAATAGCTCAACCCAACATTCAGAAATGGTCAGTCCTGTTTTGGATTGAGTCTTGAGCACCTACTGACACATCAGTCATGAAAACAAATACAACCCTTTATAGACTGAACTAGAGGAAGTCAGAGAACATTTTAACCTCAGCATCTTGATCTTTTAAAGGTTTTTTTTGTGTTTTTTTTTTTCTTCTTTTTAAGTTTGCCCTGCATTTTAAACACATCAGAAGTTATAAAATGCTGTTACTTGTTTTTGTTCCTGCTGCTTAAGAACCATTACTGCTTATTCTGTATTTGTTGGCTGTTGAAAATAATTGACCCTTTCACCTTTATTATATCTCTTTACAGTTGCGTAGACAGTTATTACATTTCTCCTTAGTACTTTTTTTTTCTAACCAAACAGAAACAACTGTGTTTTAACCACTCTTTCCAGGCTCAATTATTCAAACCTTTCATCATGTTCATTTCTCTTTTCTGAGCTGCATTTGATTTCTACTGTTAATTTTGAACTGCTACCTTCCTTACTGATTAAAGGGCTGCACCTGAGGTCTACTCATTGATGAACAGAAACTATAAATGCACTTTATTACATTTCCATGAGCTAGTGTTTACATTTTGACTATTACACCAACACAATGATAAAGGATTATTTCCTATCTAATGTGTTTACCTTATCCGTCTCTCTGCACAGCTCTCTGCACAGCCATAAGAACCTTAGCATTGATGGAAATGAACAACAGGCAAAACTTGGAGAGTAGGGAAGGCACAATTGCCCCTTTCAAAAATACCATTTCCTTGTAACAATTTAAAGTGACCAGCTTTATTCTAATGCCACTCCTTTCCATCTTTCCAATTCTATATCATTCTTGATTATGTTTAATTCTCACTTTATTTTATTATTATTTTTAATAGCTGAAATTTTCCATAATTCATTTCTCTTTATGGTTTCCATGTCCAACTTTTTCACATCCTTTTTTTAGGATTTTCTGTAACCTTCATAGCTCATAAATCTTGAAAGGGAGGTTCTCCATGGTTATTAAATGAGGACAAAGACAGAAGTAAATATGAAAGAAATCATAGCTTCTGGCTCTACATTCCTGCTGGTTTTGAAAAGTCAGTGGAATGTGGGAGTCCTTCCTCTTCTCAGAAGCAAGATATTTCTAATCAGCTCAGCACTATCATGCTTTAAGGCAACTGTTTCCAACCCCTATTAGTTGTAAACTCAGCAGGAACTGCAACCCCCTACCTCTCAAAGAAACAATATTTTTCCTCTATGCAATGAAAATTCTTCAAAAGAAGGGAGAGAAAGAGAAAAAAATTAGATGTGAAAATATGCTACAGTCCCATTCAAGCTGCTGTTGATAATGTATTATACAAAATTCATGATCCCAGAAGCTATTGAGTATTTTATCTTAAATGAATTTGGTAGGAACAGGATTTGCAGATTACTCCTTCTGTGTGCAATGACCTCTAGGGACCAGAAAAAGATTGCCAACAGATTTTTTTTTTACATTCCACTGATTATAGAACGCAACACCCTATCCTACAAATGAAAATGAGACAATGACAAAAATGGATAGGTACGCACAAATATCATAGTAAAATGATCAACTTTTCTGTGTCTAGGAGCCCAAATTACCTAAATACATTGCTGATCTCAGTAGTCTCTGGTGGTGGCATAGCAAACAAAGGCTGGTATAAGCTTGAAACTGTTTATTTATACAGAGTTGTAACAAGAACAAACTATGATCCCCAACCCATCTTTTTGGAATAAATTGTCCTTTTCATACAAGTATTATAATAACAATATTTAGAATATAGTTCACGTATATTCAGTCATACATAAAATATACAATTTAGTACTGTATATTTTTCAAAATATTTTCCAAAAAGGTAAACAAGGAACAGTCATGTAACAGGCCAATTTCATTTAAAACAATCGAACAATATTGTTGTTTGTCAGGCAATAATATGGACAAGACCTGAGTCACAGAAATCTTTCCCATAGGACAAAATAGTTAAAATGAAACAATGGTTGTTTCAATATTCAAACTTAGGTTAGAGATTAGGAGAAATTTCTTTACTGAAAGGGTTGTGCGGCATTGGAATAGGCTGCCCAGACAAGTGGTTGAGTCATCATCCCTGGAGGTCTTCAAGAAACATATAGATTTAGAACGTAGTATCATGGTTTAGAGGTGAATTTGTCAGTACTAGGTTAAAGTTTGGACTTGATTATCTTGGAGGTCTTTTCCAACCTGAATGATCCTATGCTTCTATGAATGATACTAAATTGAAAATTCAGAATGAAAAAACCACCACAATCTTTATCTCACAAAGCAGAAATTAAAAAGGAAGAGAGGAGAGGAAGAGGAAGAGGAAGAGGAAGAGGAAGAGGAAGAGGAAGAGGAAGAGGAAGAGGAAGAGGAAGAGGAAGAGGAAGAGGAAGAGGAAGAGGAAGAGGAAGAGGAAGAGGAAGAGGAAGAGGAAGAGGAAGGAAGAAGATTTTTTTTCTGTTTAAGCTTGAGACAACCCCCTTCACCATTTGCATGATGAAACACTTACTTGATGGCACATCTTTGCCTTTCACTGAGAAGGCTTAGAAAATTTCAAAACCTCATATTTTATTTCTAATCTCTTCACATTCACCTTCATCATATCCAACTTTTTCACCTTCATCATATCCAACTCACAAGGTTCATTAAGTTAAAACAATCTTCATACAAAATTTTCCTCACAGCCCTCTGTCAATTATGTTGCAAGAAAGCAAGAGTTGTCTGAATTGCATGGAATATATGTTCAGTATTCAAATGTTGTCTCCCTGAGACATGAGCTACATTAGAATCGGTGAAAGCATTTAAATCTTTGCTAAGCTAGAGATTTGTGGGTTTGTCAATAGCTTGGTTTTGAGCTTTAAATTAAATTGATGATGTGTTCTTGATATTTCCTAATTTACTTTTTTATTATTAGCATTATTCTATAAAATAAATTCTGTTCTTATTTAGGCGCTAGTGCCCAAATTACAAAGAGACTATGTTTCCCCTAGAAAGTACATTAAAATGTCCTACAAACAACTCAGTTACTAATATATAAAATAATAAGAACATAAAGAGAGAGCAACACCACTGTTTTCCTCCTTTCTGTTAAAGGGAAGCCTATTTTTAAATATTAGAATAGATTAAGAATCTATTTATTAAAACTCTGTTTTTATTGAAGAAGACTTTTCTATGACTGAGAAAGCAAAGGACAAGGCTCATACCAACTAGATACTTAACCAAGTTGTAAAAGTTATCTAGTTTCTTTCAGCTCATGTAAAATGATAGAACTACCAAAGATGCAAAGGAGCAAAGGAGCCATTTCCAGGAGAGCCATCCAGAAAGCACACATACATGTACATTATGAGAAGCAACCAGAGTTTAAATAGAGATGTGAAGGATAAAATCTGAAGTTTCCAAGCACAATGTTTTTATTGTGGACTTGATAATGATACCCTTCAAAATGATGCTGATGAAACTTGCAGTTGCACAGCAACTGAGAGTAGAGGTGGAGTAGCAAAGACTTTTGAGTATGCTGTTTTCTTCTGTATTGGCTATGTCTTAAAATATTTGTAAACATCATGCTTCTTCTTTTCTGTTGTTCAGCTTATCTGTACATATGTAAAGGACATCATGGTGTTTGATCATTTTACATCTAGGAAAGAACTAGCTGCATAAAACACCGTATGGCACATGAGAACAATCTTCCACAGCTAAATTTAAGGATTTGTGCCTCTACTAGCTGAAATACACATCGCAAGGGACAAATAGAACATAAAAGAAAAGTAGTTCTATCCTGAATCTTACCAGTATACATATCAGCTAAGTAAGCAGGGGTGACAGATAGTACTCCTTCACCTTGGTCTCCTCTAAATTTTATTAAATTACTTACTAAGTTTAGTGCTTTAGTAACAATCCTTCTGTACAAAACATTTTATGAAGAGCAGTAGCATTTCTTAAGGTTTCAATAATTTTACAGGATTTTACATTATACATCTTTTGGTTACCCTGGTGAAACACATACTTGACATGCAAAATGTTAGTGTGGAAAAAAAAAATGGAGGAAGTTTTTTGTTTTTGTTTTTATTAGAAATGTAAAACTTCTGACAAAACATGGGGGACATTAAACTGGCAAAGACTCATGCATAAAGCCTGCTTACGTTTCCAAAAACTGAAATCTCCCTTACCAAATGCTTCTAAAGAAACTGAGCGGAAATGACATAAAACTCTTCTCAAGATTAGGTTATTAACAGAAAGATAAGAAATGAAGGTAGGAATTCAGTTCTCACTGGAAAGAGAAGTCATCTACTGGTAGCCTACATAAGATGTTGGTGGTTCATTAACCGTCACATGACCTGTGAAAATATTCATATATGGCTTAGTAAAAGGACAAGTAGCAAAGTGATAGTTTGTTGATGACAGGCATTTATTCTAGAAAGTAAAGATAAAGGTTGATTGTGAGTAATTGCAGGAGGATCTCATAGACAGTAGGTAATAAAATGGCAGATGAAGTTCAATATGACTAAACATGAGATTAAAGACATGGGAATAAACAGTTCTAACTTTTCATAACAAATTATCAACTCTGAGCTGGCAATCACCACTCAGAAGGATTGTTCAGGGTTATGAAAGAAAGAATTATGAAAATATTAACTCAGTGTTTAGTGGTCATAAAAGCAAATCAGGTATTATGATTTAGTTAAAAATAATAAAATAAAATAAAATAAAATAAAATAACATAACATAACATAACATAACATAACATAAAATATAACATAACATAACATAACATAACATAACATAACATAACATAACATAACATAATGTCATATTTTTTCCACCATACAGATCCAATATTCTCCTACATTTTGAATGCTGGATAAAATTCTGTTTCACTCTCCTCATTTAGGTTCAAATAATGGAAACAAGAATGATCAAAAGTATAGAAAAGTGTTCTTATTGTTAGATTCAAAATCAAAAGTATGTGCAAGAAGAAATGTATCATAAATATTGTATATATGTATATGGTATATATGTATATGGTAAACAGTTCATTGTTCATTGAAAGTGAAAAATGTCATCACAATAAAGCAAGCAATAATAATACCAACAATCACAGTCTAAATGAATACAGAAAGTCTCATTAATAGTAGTACTATTAATTGCTGTACAATAACATTTAAAAATATATTTCTTCAGTTGTTATGTTCATCCCTTCCATGCCCTTGTATATTCTAAGGTTGAGGTTGGTATGTCAAGTTGATGGCTGGATTTGATGATCTTGAAGGTCCTTCCCAACCTCAATGATTCTATGATTCTCTTCTATTCTATGATTTGCCAGTCTGCCTCAAGCAGGGAAGAGGTGGGATCACAGGGAACTGTCAACAACCTTCTTCAGTGCCATTTGGGTATTATTTTCTATGTTTTCCAATCACTGTCATCTTTCTTCTCACTCCAGTTAACATCTTAACTTCTTAGCATCTCCCCAAGACTGACAAAGGATTGGCTAAACTGACAGCTCCACCACATCCTTGCTCTGTCTTGTGAGCTGGACCTGATTCGTAGGCCGATGTCCCAGGTTGTCCTCAGTCTTTCCTGTGCCCTCACATCCCTGCCCAGCCATTCCAGAGCTGAATCTGATCCTAATTCCCCTCACTGGGCCTGATCATACAGGCTGATATCCCCTCCTAGCCTCATCCTTTCCCCACTACCATGAACCTCCCTGAAAATCAGCCTGTTTCTAGTCCTGCTCACTTTCAGTCAAACATGATCCTGACTCATTCCTGGCTCAGCCTTGCGTTTGCTTCAGCACTATAGATTTGCCTAATGAGTGGCACTGTGTGCTAACTTTGGCCACCACTGCCTGTTGTCACAAGCAAAACAATATCAACTCAGGGAATTTCACTTAATTAAATTTATTGCCAATTATTAGAAAGTTTAAATTACTCATTTGGTTATTCAGAAACACAAAAGAGAAGATTAAACAAACACTTAGGGAAGCACCTTTCCTACCTCTTTCCCAGGCTCAGCTTCAGACCAACACTTCTCCTCTCTATTTCTTTGCCTCAACTCTTCTTATTTTCACTTCACACTACATTCAGTTTCTCCAAATCCATTTGGTTGGGAAACAGATGGTACAGGAGGTTGGGGCAATGTGCAGAGGTTTCTTTCTACTACTCCTTGCTTCTTACCAATCCCCTGCTCTGGTATGTATTATCCATTGGCCACAGTCCCTTAGGGGGTGTCCCTGCACCAACATGGATCACCCAAAAGATGCAGCCATGTGTGTCCCTCCTCCAGCACAGAGAACCTCCTTAGAGGAAGCAGGTCCTTGCTGCACAGGAGGTTCTTGCTGCCCAGAATGCTATTGTCCTGCCTGGTCAGGTGCACCCCATACAGTGTCAACACACACAGTCTCTCAAAGGTGTGTCCAAGATCACAGAATTCAAAACCCTGAGTGTGGCACCAGGCACACAACCAATCATTTGCCTGATTCATTCATCTCCTTCTTCTTGGGTCCCAGTCTCCAACTGGGTGAATAGAGAAGCACACTGACAGTGCTCCTGATCTTTTCAACATATTTCTGAGGGGTATAATCTCCCTTTTGATGTTTCAGAGTCTCCTCATTGCCACCTGCCACCTCATTCAACCATATATGAAAGAGTAGAAATTAGTTAGTCCTCTGGCTTTAGCAGCCTTGGTAGCCTCGTCATAATATTTGGAATGTGGACCACTGGCAGGCAGCAAACCTCTCTAGAGAAATTGTCTGGATGGCAAATCGGTGCTTCAGTGCCTCACAGTGAAGAATCTCTAATTCCTAACACTCTTCATGCTTTTTTTTTTTTTTTTTTGGCACTGTTTCCAATACAGGTGGTTGGTTGGTCCAGCTTTGTACAGCTGTCTTTTACAGAGTACATGAGAGTACATGAAAGTACAGGTCTCATGTCATGTCATGTCTCCTCTTTTCAGTCCCAGAGCATCACAGTATTCCTGGCCCTGCCTAAGCCTCTTCAACCATTCTCATGAGGGCTGCTGGCTCCTGGCAGCTCTCTCCAGCCACTGCGGCTTCCCTGATGTAAGAGCCCCCCTGCACACTACAGTTCCCTGTTCCAATGCAGAATGTGCCTGAGCCAGAGCTGATTGCCTTGGGAAGACACTCTTGCCTCACTGAGTAATCTTCCTGATCAATCTAGAATAGTTAGATACCCCCCCCCCCAGCTTTTCAGTACTACCAATATCTGGAATTTACTATACATATAATTTAGTAGTACATGAGTCTTTCTTAATCTATTTAAGTTTCAGGTCACATTTTTATCACAAACTCTTTTTATAGGCAGTTTAGGATTTAAACTGAAGCTAATGAAAAATACTGAACTTTCCTTTTACAATTTTTTTATTATTATTTCCTTGCTCTAAAATCATGCAGTGATACTTTGTTAGAAAATTCTGCATAGTCTTTTAGAAAGACTAGTGAATCATTTCATTTCCCTTGCCCTCCAAATGATCATGAATGAGCAGTAAAATAATTTTAACTGTTACAATTTGGTAGAATATTTTTTAATCCTTTCTAAGGCAAACCACAAGATGTAATTATTCTCTTAGTCTTACAAGTGTCTGATTGCTAGCAGTCTCACATCTCTAGATGCCTATAATTATCTGTAATAATTTCTTAGCTCATTTGATTAATTCTGAGAAAGTCTGTTTCTTCTCATACAGAAATATGTAATGATATGGACTTCTTACCTCACACACTGTACTAATTGCTAAATTTTATTTTGTATAACAATGTAACAATATTTAAAGGTTCACTGAAAAGATTAACTTCCTCATCCAAAGACAGAATAATTAGTCTTACAAATTAACTAGCCCTCTCTCTCATGAGTGAAGATTCTCTGTAATTGATTATCAGTTTATATACATATATATAAATAAATAGTATCAGCTGATCAACTATTATTTGAAGATATTTGCAGTAGCTTACATAATTTATCTGAATTTTAAATGCAAAGCAATATCAGAGAAACTGGAGCACATTGAGCATATAATTTAATAAATAACTGATTTATGAAAGTACTGTCAGAAACATTATCCATAGCATGAAAAAAAAGCACATAATGTATCATACACTAAAGTCATAGGCGTCACTTAATTGCATATTCTTTACTGAAATATTTTGGGTTTTTGTTTGTTGTTGTTGTTTTGTTTTGTTTTGCTTTAATTTATAAAATGCCCTAGTTAGATAATTTATGAGTGTGTGCAGTAAGACTTAGGAAATAAATGCATGTATATATGCTAGAATCAGTACTGCATTTTTGAAAAGTAAGACCTACATACATGAAAGAAAATAGGGATTTAGTTACAGAGAACGTGGTTTACACAAAATTGAGATATCAAACTCCAAATAATGTTTTTAAAAGTTCTGTGTTTACATATTCATGTTAAGTAAGGTCGGTCTCCTCTTACTTGCGGAAACTAACCAGTGTTCAGTGACACTGCTATCCCTATTTATGTGATAAACCAATTGTTAGAAAGCTGCATATGGTGTACTTTAGATTTTCCTAGAACTAAGAAAATTCAAACCCAAATTTCTCGCCAGTACTCCATCTACTACTGTACTTGTGGTAAGAAGCAAGATTATAATTTTCTCAAAACTCTGCCAGTGTATTGAAAAGAATAGAAGATATGCAGATACATATGCAAGTAGGACTGTGACTCTACAGTTTAGTTTCAGGTTAGAAGTGGAGATACAGGATCCCAGTCCCTGTTCTTTATGTATTTAGCATTAAGCAGTCATTGGACAAATGTCAGAAAGAGTCATGTCCCACCAGAATGGAATCTTTCAGCTATTCGATTTTTTATGTTAATTTTTCATTTGTAAAGTGATTGAAAGTCGGATGAAAAATGGTCCAAAAACAAGTCTAGACACTTGAATTCACATTTCGTCTTTTGCTGTGAAGCAATCAGTGTTCAATTATTTCATGCAAGATGAGCAAACGTGTGAGCTCCCCTTAAAGCTGGTGGTTAGGCATCTACTGCTAAGAGAATTTTGCTAGTAACTGATTAAATTCTTCAGATGCAGAGGAGAGAACTTACATTGTCTCTCTTACATTTGAAGTGCTCTATATTGCATAAAAGAAGGTAGTAATAATTATATAATATTTAGCTCTCATCCAAATCTGTGATGTCTGACTCCAGAACAGTATTCAGGTTTATGAAATTCAACTGCAAGTCTTACTTGGTCAGATAGGTAGCATCAATTTGTTTTCTATTCCTGATTATACAACACATTGTAGTTAATCATTAACAGATTTTCCCATCAGAAATAAAAGTGATAAATTAAAATGTCATTCTTTGTATTATAATGAATCATTTGTTTCACTTTATGAAGAAAGTTAAAAAAAAAAATCATAGAATCATAGACTATCCCAAGATGGGAGGGACCCACAAGGATTATCAAATCCAACTCCTGGGTCTCCAAAGACCATCCAAAAAATCAGACCTTGTGTCTGAGAGCATTATCCAAAAACTTATTGAACTCTGGCAGGCTCTTTGTTATGACCACCTTCCTAGGATGGGAAAAAAAAAAATAAAAAATCAAAGCCTAACATATCAAAGCTTGATTTGTGTCACAAGGTTGATATGTAAGCACACAAGCACAAATAAATACAGGAACGGTTTCTTAATTAAATTGCAACTAGGCATATGGAAAGTATGTAAAAAATCAGAAATGTGTCCTACTAAGGATGATTAGTTAAAAAAGTAGAAGGTTTTAATTGTGTCCCTCAAAACACAGATCTGGAAGCAGTGGTTAAATTCCTTAAATCATAATTGTGTTAATATAATGGTTACCATCATGTCTGACCTTATCCGATATATATTCATGTTATCTTACCTATGCAACTGTTAGAAATATGATTAACAGATCTTGTGAATGTGAACTACAAAGTGATAAAACTGCTATGATGAACTACATGTGATAAAAAAAAACCTACATGTGGGGTTTGAACATTTCTTAGTGAGGAAGAGAACTGGGCCTTAAAATGATTTACTAAATCATTAATATCTCAGCCAAGCACAGACAGTCATTGACTGTCTGGCATAAACCTCATACTAAAATTGCTCAGACTATTTATAATGTAATTAGTATTTTCAGATAAAAAGAAAACTGTGGCTTGCTGTAAGTAAGGCTAAACACTCTCTTGCTTGCATTAGAGAATAACAAAGAAAGAAAGGAAGAAATTATTATTAAGCCAAGTTACTTTCAGAGTAAGATATAAACTACAAATGCATCTGGAACCTTTTACAAAGGCTAAAGGACTGTGTGACTGTTACAGTCTTCTTATTCAAGTCCAATGAAATGTATACCAGCCTATCATAAGAACCATTAGGGAAAACAAATCTTTTAAATCTTAAATAGTAATTCAATTTGCTTATGAGGCTAAAAGTTATTTGGCTAAGTCTTAAGCATTCTTTTCCTTTGTCTTTGAGTAGGCAATCCAAAAATATAGCTATGTGAAATATTTTTGATAACCAGAAGCACAGGATGTCTGCTGGTATTCAAAAGACATAGACATGATGCTACATCTGTGCTACAAAGCTAAACATGGCTGGGATCAACTTTTGATGCCGGGGCCTAATATGGAAACATCTCACGTTAACATTGTTCAACTTTCTTACTCTCCAAAACAGGTGACTGCCATTAGGGGATATTATCTGACATATGTTAGCTTCACAACTGTGCCAGTGAACTGTTTGAGCAACTGCTGTAGCACAGCAAAAGCATTTCAGGGATCACTGTAGCTTCAAAGTACAAACTGCAGAGTTTCAGACACTGGAAGTGTCCCTTGCCTTTGTTTAATTTACTAAAATGTCTTCTAGTGACCTTGCTTTATTAGCAAGGAAAATCCTCTGACACACATCAAAGTCAGAGAAACTTAGCTGGCACCCTGAAATTGCTAAGACACACACAAGATTCTTATATTCTGCTTAATTTAAAAGAGAGTCTTCTGTCACTAGATGAAATACCAAATAAGTTTTTAGCTGATTCACTAGCTACTAGATTCCAAGACCCAAACATAAGCTCTTTCTCAATGTAGATAGATACTGGGAAATCTATAAAACAATCCAAATGGAGAAGAATGAATACTGCTGATTATTTCTGGAGAAAGAAGACCAATATAAGGACAAAATTAGAAATGATGCAGTGCCTTAAGTTTTCTTTAAATCTCAGATGCTTTTTCTTTCCTTAGAATTGTTTTACAAGTGAAGGAAGAGAAACTTTTGAGGGTGAGAGAGTAATACAGGAACAGCTATGTTGCATCATACTGGAAGATTATTTAAGCTATGTTTTCCAGCTGTGGTTAATATCAGATATTCCAGACGGAAAAGTAAATCTCTAATAAAAGGAGAGAAGGAGAAAACTATTCCCCAATTTGGAAGTTATCCTAAATTCTGATAATATTTTTTTTTTGTGTGTAATATAAAGACAGATTCACTATTCTTTGCAACCTTTTTCATTCATAAGGACAACTGAATATGTTGCTATAATTTTGTTATAGACCCAGTTGAGTTTTTTCTCTGCTGAGGAGAAAAAAAAAAAAAAAAAAAAAAAAAAAAGATAAAACTTACACTTTTGCAGTAATAGTGCTTCCAGATCTAACTGTTCTTTTTCTCCAGAACTTACTCCAAACACTAATGTTCTTTAAATGCAAAGTTTTCCCACACCTCTAATAAAGTATGTACTACTTTTTGACACTTCTTCCTTCCAGAGTGGTATATTATGAGACACATACAGCTAGCCCAAATTTACATAGATATTCCATAGCTAGCACAACAAGTACGGAACCAAAAATATTGAGATTTTTTTCTTTCTTCTTCTCCAGAAACTTTATTGTGCTCGGGACAGTCTTTCAGAGAATACAGTATCATTCATTGCATCCTCTTCTAATCTAAATCACAGAATCATTTTGTTACTACCTTTGCACTAAATGATCACCAATTTTCAAGTAACATCCAATCAATCTTTCCAGATAATTACAGGCAAATAAATCAGCTTCCAAGGAAGATAGCTAGTCTTTGAAGAGAAGTTGCAAGTTATCTTCAAGTTACTATCCCTATCAATGCAGAACATGGAATGGAATGGAATGGAATGGAATGGAATGGAATGGAATGGAATGGAATGGAATAGTTCAGTTGGAAGGGACATTCAAGGATCATCAAGTCCAACTGCCTGACCGCTGCAAGGCTAACCAAAAGTTAAAGCATATTATTAAACCATTATCTAAATGCCTCTTGAGCACTGGCAGGCACAGGACATGAACTGCCTCACTGGGAAGTCTGCTTCAGTGTTTGACCATCATGACAGTAAAGAAAGTTTTCCAAAAGCCCAGTTTATACCTCTCCTAGTACAGATTTGTGCTGTTCCCATGCGTCCTGTCACTGATTAACAGGGAAGAGAGACTGGCACCTCCCTCTCCCCTTCCCCTCCTCAGGAAGCTGTAGAGATCGATGAAGTCACCTCTTAGACTCCTTTCTCCAGACTAGATGAACACAGTGTTCTGTGTGCTTAGCCGAAGGCAGCTAAGCACTGCACAGCCTTTTGTTCACTCTCACCAGTGCAATGGGGGAGAGAATCAGAAAAAAGGTCAAACTTTTGGATTGAGATAAAGACAATTTAATGGGACAGAAAAAAAAAAAAAAGAAATAATAATAATAATAATAATAAAAGAATAAAAAAGTGATGCACAATGCAGTTCCATACCACTGACCAGATGATGCCCATCCAGTCCCTGAGCAATGCTCTCCCCCGCCGCCATTGGCCAACTCCTCCCAGTTTTCTTGTTCAGCATGATGTCATACAGTAAGAAATATGCCTTTGACCAGTCCGTGTCAGCTGTCCTAGCTGTGTCCCCTCACAACTTCTGGTTTCTGGTGTACCCCCAGTCTCCTTGCCGGCAGGGCAGCACAAGACACTGAAAAGTCCTTGACTTAGTGTAAGCAGTGCTCAGCAACAATAAAAACAGTGTGCTATCAGCATTATTCTCATCCTAAATCTGAAATACAACACCATACCAGCTACTAGGAAGAAAATTATCTTTATCCCAGCTGCAACCAGGACAATATCCACCTCTTATTCCATACCATCTATATCATGCTCTAGTCCCACACTTTCCAATACTTCCCAATTAATTGCTACTTTTCCTGTCTTTTGATATATACACACAGTTATCATTCCCTTCTTCTATGTACTATCCCTCTAATATGTCCTATGAATTTATTTAGTCCATGACTTTGGGCTCCATCTGTCAAAACAGTCATTCAGGGCTGGAGAGATGTTCTGTGTTGTTGAACTATTGCATGCTGAAACCAGTTCTGGTTCCATCACTGCTGTACTTTTCTCTATTCCATCAAAATTCATTCTTCATTCAGTAATCTGCATGATTCATTCTTATATGACATATAGCAATGATAGTAGTGATGGCATACAGTATTACATCGCAATTAACATCATGAAATTCAAAACATTAGCTATTCTCACCCAAAATCAAATCCTCTTGAGGTACACATTGGACCTCTGATGCTTTCCCACAATACATCAGGGCCTATCAGTGAACAGGGAATACTATTTCTCATTTTCTGGTAGTTTATTATAGAGTGGGGCCTCTTCAGTCCATGTCACTTCCTCCTCCAGTGATATTCCAAAATCTTTGCCTTCTGTCTGGTCCATGATCACTTCTAAAATTCCTGGGTGGATGGGGTCATATATTCTCTTTTTCTGCCCTAGTTTCAGTAGTTCTCTGTTCAGCCAAGCTGCAGTGCTTCCTGGAGTGGCATAGATGCTCCCATTAGCCTTGCCACCCTCAGATGGTGCAATACTGTGCCTTGGCTTAACCTCAGTGTTCTATTGGTATCCCCCTCTCCCACTGATCTAACCTTGCAGAGAGAACTTGCATGGATGCCTCTTCTTCCTTCTTGTCATATCCCCTCTCTGCCAATACCCATAGCCTCATACTTATGCAGTAATGGAAGCTGAGTGGGAAGTTAGGACTCACCTTCCAGCTCCACACAGTAGTAATTTGCTTCCACTTCTCAGTATCCATCAAGTTGTTGCCTTTATCCTGATGCAGATCAGATGCCAGGACTGCCTCAGTAGTGACCATGATAGGTTAGCATGTTCATACTGAAGATGACAGAGCATGGCTCCATTGATCTATCACCTTTTTGGACTTTCATATGGTTCTCAGTCTCCCCGACTTTTCTTGAAGGTTGGCCACCAGGCACCAATTAATCTATCTACCTGGGCATGTATGTGTGTTTGCTCTTGCCCTCCACCTCAGAGAGCACCCCAGGCATACCCCACAGCCTGAAAGCTGGGTGGCCACATGACCTGCCTGGAACTCCATCCAAGTGGTTCCACTGGGGGTCAGAGGAATGGAAGCAAAGGGCATGTCTTTCTGTCAAGTGGTCACCATGTCTGTGCCTCCTTGCTGCCACACACCCGACAGGCTATTGTTTAATGCACTGAAATTTTTTGAGGAGGCTGTCAAGACTGCAGCCCATGCCTGCTGGTGAGCAGAGAAGGCCAGCAGAGCAGCACATCTTACTGATGGATTGACAGAGTGTACTGCTAGTATTGCGCAACTATCTGTGCAAACTGCAACACAAAGTGACCTAACTGCATCCCTGTTTGCGGCCCTGATTACAGCACTTCTGGTCACTGGATGTCCCTAGGGGTGTGTATATGAGGTTTCCCATCATTTGAACTGGCTGCAGTCTGCCATCTCTGCCCAACTTTCACTAGGCCCTCTCATGAGACCAGTGGCCTGTTGGCCAGTGCCTCCACACACACAGCACACACAGCCCAAGAGAGTAGAAACCCCCTCAGACATCCCCTGAGACCTCACAAACCTCATACTTTTCTTCACACTTGGCAACTGGTGCTGGTGCCACTGTTGCTGCTATTACTGCTACTAATAATGAAATCCAATATTAGCTACATTTTGTTACCCTGGAAATTCGGGAAAGAGATGGAGATAAAAAAGTTGCAAAGAATCTAAAAGAACTTATAATGATAGCAATGGCTTAGCAGCCTGTACTGTCAAATGAAATTTCTACATTTTACACAGATGCATTTCTCAGATTGTCTTTGCTTCCCTTTAAATGAATAGAGTTAAATTAGTTCCCATACACTCAGGAATCCTCTGACACTTCTCCTCAAGAGCAAGCCTTTACTTTTTTATTGCTTTAAATTCATATAAGCGTTCAGTAATCTAAGTGTTCATACCAATATAAAGTTTAATGAAAATATATTAGGTAGGGTTGCATTCATATAGGTGGGTAAGCTTTACTCCACTTCTGTGTGAATCCTTAGTTCACTCACACACTTTTAGCAGTTTAGCTGACTGCACTGAAGGCAAACAGATAGGAAGTGTTGTGAAGCTTCATAGGAAACATAGGATAGGGAGCTTTGCAGAAGACTTCAGTGCCTGCTTCCCTATGCCACTCTTCTGTGGAAGCAGCTTTTAAACTGAGGCTCTTTGCCCCACGTAGCTGCTTTGCATCTGCATTGCAGCAATATCTCTGTGCCTGATCATGTACCCCCACTGATACAGACCATAAACCTGACCCATGGACTCAGTTCCTGGCTTGATCTCAGACCTGCTTTGTCTCTATGGACATTTTTGATGATCTGGTCTCTGGGCTTCCTCCAGCTGCCTCAGCTTGGTCTGTCTTGCTCCCTGCTAGGAGTGGTGGGATAAGCCTTTGCTCGTGAGGCCTCTGCCCTGCTGTCCACCCCATGGAGATGCCCTGCAGCTCCCAGCCCCCTTATATTTGCTAGCCTTGACATCCCAGATGTCAAGTTGAAGCCATTATTAAATCCTGAACTGTAAACCACCTCAGTAAACTCATTACAAGCAGGATAAACTAGCATGGCTTTTGCAAAGGAAATTCAAGCCCTGTAATCTATTAAAACAGCAGACAAAAGGGAACAGGTTCATAAAATTTTTTTGACCTTTAGGAAGCCTTTAACAAAAAGCTTTTTCTAAAGCTTCCTAGTCACATCATAAAAAGTAAAATACTGTGATGGCTTATAAACAGATTTAGATACAGAAAACAAAAGATAAGAATAAATATCAATTTGCAGCATAAAAAAAAAAAAAAAAAAAAAAAAAAAGTTAATAACTGGGTTCCCCAAAGGTCCATATGAGGTTATGAGGCACAGGTAGTTTGATAGACTCAATACTGATACAGAAAAAATTAGAAGAGGAAGGTGGTGATATTTGCTAAGAGTACAACAATATTTAGATTAGTCTAGATTGACAACATTTTATAAGATTTCCAAGGAAGCTGAAATTTACTTCCATAATCACAATTTAATTCTGACAATTGTAAGTTAATAAACACACAAAGAAATAATTTCACATATACAAATAATTTGCAGTCTCACATTAATTCAGACCACTTACAAAGTTAGGTTACCATATTATTATAGTCTGTTAAATGAAAAGTCCTACTCACAGTAAAATAGAAAAAGGTGTAAAGAAATAACTTGAAAATGTCATTTAAAATAATGTGAGCCAATAAACATTACTTTCTGACATAAAATATCAATTTTAATTTCCCTAGGAAAGAGGTATGTAAAAAAAAAAAAAAAACAGCATGCAATTTTTGAGTAAGGCTAAGATTTGTCTTTGTGTCCTGTGTGATCAAGGTAGAATCAGAAAATAATCTATTCATGTTGATAAATTCATTTGGTTTTCATATTCATATTCATAGTATAATAGATATGTTATATAAATAAACATATAAATGTGTATTTGCTTTGTTTCATTACAAAATCTGCATTGCTGCTTGTATATGTTGAGGATAGTGGAACTTTCAACTCCTAATATTTCAGTGGACTTAATTTTTACTGTTTTAAAATTAGAAGACAGAAAATAAAAATGAGACTTGATGATAAAACTTACTTTAGTAAGTTGATTATCTTACCTTTAAAAAAAAAAAAAAAACATTAAATCCATGGGGAAAAAATATAATTTTAATAAACTAAAAATATCATAGAGAATGTTGCTCTAAACAGTGATAATGTGAAGTTTATAAACTAAATTTCCTAAGTGAATTGTGAAATAGAAGTTCTTAAACTTACTGAAAGAAAAAGATGGATTTAGTAGCATCCAATGATGCTTTATTTGAACAGTTTTTGAATGCACAGAAAATATTTTATATGAGTAAAATAACTGAATAATCCTGCATATACTTATGGGCTAGACATAAATTAGCAATATATCTTTCCATTTAATAGGTCATTATGTAACTGTGAATGAAATGAACAAGTTATATTGTTGTTTGATATTCTTGTTTTTCAAGGAAGAACTTAAAATATTAATAGTTATAACTTCATGTTGCAGATTCTGTTACAGATTATTATAATCTATTAGCCTAATTTATCCACTTAGAGATCCATACTGATACTTAAAGGATCACACAAAATTGCACCTCAAATACATCATTAGTGATAAATGGAGTTAGAAAATAAAGAATATTGTACTGACTAGAGATAGACAACTACAATGCATCCTTCTGATGTATAAAACCAATCTGCCTATGTTGTGCAGTTTGAAAGTCCAAAAGTCCAAAAGAACTGTTGTTTATCCAGGAACAAATTGAATTTTCTGTTGTTGTTGTTTGTTTAGATTTTATTGATACCCTTCTAGCTAGACAGTCCTAGGCTTCTTGTCGAAGCCTCTTTTCAGGTTTTGGGTTCTCAAATCCCTTCTCATTCATAGAACATGAAATATTCCTTTTTATATCTTTATCTCTAGTTTTGCTTTCATTAGATTCATGATCCTGATTTTAAAGCTCTAGAACAATAAGGAAAAACTCCTCCACTCATCTCATACATCACAAATAGGTAAGATGAAACTGTTTAAGGAGAGACAGCAGAGATGATTTTTTTTCAAGGGTTGTATAAGGCTGTAGAAGTAGGTGTTTTGTTTTTGTTCTGATTGCAATGCATATTGCTTTGACATGTCAGACAAATAAAGCTCATAAAACTTCTCATCACTAGTTTGTTTCAGCAACAGAGAAACTGCAGAGAAACCACCAAGAAGAATTCAATTCAGATGTTAATTCACAAGCTGAAGAAGGTTCTGGGATAAGAATCTATAGAATATTTTCCATTAGAACAGCAATCCATTTTTGTTGTTGTTCAGGATATGTATTAGAAGCATGATGTGGAGGAAGATCTGTCAGTAAAAGTATTATGAAAAGACAAAATAAATGGTATCTTTAAAATAATAATTCAGACATGGATTAAGGTATTTCTTATCACTGGACCATATCTGTATTTATGTGCAAATGTTTATTTATGCATATATATTCTACTTATTGTTGTACATCAGCAGCAGAATCAACATCAATTTTGTTTTTCAACTGAACTCATTTTTTCTCCAAAGAAGTATAGATATCCAATGTGTGACAACATCTGGCTTAAAGATGCATTGTTCATAATGATTTCCCTGGAGGCAATATTATCTGGTCAAAAAGAGGGAAAACAAACTACCTATCAGATTCTAATGGGCAGAGGTTAGTGTAACATCTGCCCTCTCTATTTTCTACTTGTTTCTGAATTCGTGTATAGCATTCCTCTGTCCCAAAAGTTGTTCAAGCATGTAACTGCAGTACCAATGAGATGAATCCTCTTTTTTATTTCTTTTTTTTTCCAACTGATATTATGACAAATTGTTTTTCAGCTGTTATTTGAGAGTCTTTTTTCTAGCTTTGTTAAGAGTGAGTAAAGTGGCTAGAGACTGTGCATTAGAGTCTTCTGGTTACAAGAAGTCAGTGATAATGAGCAATTTGTGAAGTGTGATACCTATGCTCTAGTATCAAAAGTAATATTATCCAATGGATTTTTCAATTGGTACAGCAGCTTCTTTGCTCCTCTTTCATTTTTCCTTTGCTGGTGGCACTAGCTTTTTTTTAGCCACCATCATTTTTAATCCTCTTTTATAACAGGCATCAACTAGTACTCAGCTTGTATATCTACTATAATCCATTCCTATGGATTCCAGACATAAAGAACTTCCAACTCAGCAGAAGTTCCTGCCTGCAGACCTGAAGGCTGCAGAAAACTAAGTTATTATCTTAGTTTCAGTTCTGCAGACACTGGAAGAAATTTTGAGCAAATTGGAACCAAAACTAATAATGAATTTTATTTGATCACTAGTTACACTAATAACTTCTTACTTGGTCTTTTTTTCTGATGTAATTTACTAGACCCCTTGTGAGGGAAGGAAAATGTAAGCAAAACAGTAGATCTGATTGCTTAGAAAGAAGAATCCACTGACCAACAGAACACTTTTTTCAAATGAAACCTTTTATCTTAATGAAAATATAGAAAAGGAAAGTGGAATGAAGTGCTAGTGAGTTAGTGTTGAGTTCCATAGTACCATGACCTTTAGTTCATGATCAAAGCCAGTATAGTTCAACAACTTCTGAGAAAGTTATGGGTTGTTCTGATCTTAGCATATACATTTGCAATACCAAAAGAACATCGCAGTTGACATTAATGGACTCTCTGCATTACTTTTGCTCTTGCAGCTTGAACAAAGATGCCAAGGACTAAGTGAACTTGGAGACTGAACCAGCTGATGATTACATGATGTTTGCAATTAGAGTTTGCAGTTCTCCATGGAGGACAAAAATTTAAATAAATAAATAAATATTTATAACCATTTGGCTATGTGAAATGCAAAGGTACTTAATCTAATGATTTTTTTGATTTCATTTTGTAGTTTTGTAGGACCTTATTTCTTTATGTGGCATATTCACTTTCTGGCATATGCACATTACTTTGCGAATGGCAGAAATGCACAGTGAGGATACACAGGACTGTTCTGGGAGCAATATTTTACAAAATTTGCAAATGCTGCAGCATGCCTGAAAAGGTTAACTGATGCTGCCTTGTTGTGCAGCGTTAGTTGAGAGGCAGAATACACCCACTATGACAGGAGTTTGAGGGAGGGGAGGGGAAGAGAGGATTAAGGATTAGCAAATTGTTATTTATGCTTTGCTCAACCCCTGCTGACTTCAGACAATTGGTCTCCTGAGGGATTTTCATATGGGGTACTCCTTGCTCTTCTTTTCTGATTACTGATGCAGAAGTTCTCAACAAATAAGCAGAAGATATGAGAGAGAATGAGGAAGGATATTGCCACAAAGAAAGACTGAGATACTGAAGACAGTGCTCTGAGGTGAGCCACCCGGCTGCTTGCTCACTGTCCATCCTCAAGAGGACAGGGGGAGAATATAGGATGAAAAACCTGATGGATTGAGACAAAGGCAGGGAGCTTGCTTACCAATTACCATCTCAGGAAAAACAAATTTGACTTGGGAAAAATTAATTTAATTTACCGCTAATTAAAATAGATTTGGGTAGCGAGAAACAAGAACATAAAAACATCTTTCCTCCCCACTCTCACAGTCTAGACATCTCATTCACACCAGGCACCAGGTGGGGCACGCTGTACCCCACCTCTGAGTGGTGCACAGTGGCAAGGGGTTATGGTCAGTGTATAACAGTTTCTCTCTGCCTGTCCTTCCCTCTCATGCTTTTCCCTTGCTCTCCACGGGCCACATTTTCTTCAGGAAATATTCACATACTCCAGCATGGGGTCCTGCACAGGCTCCAGTGTGCACATCTGGAGTGCCTGGAGCACTTCCTCCTCCTCCATCTCTGTCCTTGGTGTTCACTCTGCTGTTTCAGCTGTTTGGCATGAGCTGAAAAGGGAAGCAAAAAGCATAGAGTGGCAGCAAGAGGAGCAGAGTAAGGTCAAACTATGCAGAGAGCATGGGAGGCTCTCTTACAATCACTGTAATTAACCCATATTTTGTTTTCACCCACAAACATACATATGCTTTATGCTTATATATGTTTAATTCTGATTGTGTTTCTTCAAACCTTATGTATTTATTTAATTGTATGCCTCTATCTTTGTGTCTGCTCCCACAATTCCTTCATTAATTTTCTCATAAACAGATGATGCACAAGCATTTTTATATGGAACTGAAGGCAAACGAGCTGTCAGTGAAGGTACAGTGTATGCATAACTGGTAAGTGAAGGCATTTACAATGAGATGTAGGGAGTCAATGGCTCTGGAAATTCTGACAGCAAACCATAACACATACAGAGCAATCAGGTATGAAACAAAAGCACCAAATGAATGGAAGAAAAGTGATTGTATCTATACAAAATGTTGAAATTAAATGCGTTATGTGTAAATATACACAATATGATATAATTGTGTAATATAATATATGATGTATATACAGTATGATATTTGATACTGTGACAGAGCACTGGCACAGATTGTCCACAGAGGTTGTGAAGTCTCCCTCTTTACAACCCTCTTTTCAGATTCAAAAGCCATCTGGTTGTGGTCCTAGGCAACTGGTTCTGCTTGAGCAGGGTCCCATCCAACCTCAACCATTCTGTGATTCTATGACAAGAATGTAAAAATGTTGAGAATCCATACTATATATACTGCATAGCTGCAGGAAATCCTTTCTTGCTCTTATACCTTTCTGTTGTTGCCTGTCTTATGAGGTCTCAACCTTCACATGGACTTCCAGACATTTCTTCAGTGAAAACATCAGCTAATACAGACTTGGTCAGACTATTACTTGACTAATCCTAACTGACAATATTACTAAAGCTCACTTTGCATATCTGGTTAGCAATTTCCTTTTGTTTCAGTGTGGTACTTCTCAAAAGGAAGTACCTTTCATATTTTTTTTATTTACTCTTTTTTTTTTTTATAATGATACTTTAACAAATTTTGATATTCAAAAAAAAAAAAAAGGATATAGAAAGATATATTTACATAAACATTCATTACATAACAACTTATTGATAGCTAGTTGCAAGTTTATTTGTCATAAATTTTTATTTTGATTTTTTAAGAGCAAAACCAGAAGGTATTTTAACAAGAATTTGGGGTTGATTAAAAGGTATCTGTTTTGTTGTTCTGTGTTTGCTTCCAGTGAGAGTTGAATCAGCTTGGAATAATCTATGATTTTAAAAACATAGGTATATATAAAATTGTAATACTAGGAGGAGACAGAGAATGTTGGGGACCGCATTTGCCAGAAATTCAGTGTAAAATACTGAATGAGATAGAAAAGAGATGAGACAGATTTGGATCTTTCATTGAGCTACTTGTACAATGCCTACAGTTGAAGTAGAAACTTCAAGTAGAAACAAGTAACTCATTGTACAAGTAACTCAAAGTAGAAACTTCAACTGTAGTTGAAGTTGAAACTTCAAAAGTGGTAACATTAAAACCAGAACTTTCTGCCATTTAACATACCAGAATATTATATAAAAGTAAGATACATTGTCTGTTCCAATAGCTGATCCAAATCAGAGAAAGCAGATAGGTCTCTGTCATTCCCAGTGGTGGGATTCTTGCCATCCATTGGCTACAGAAGGAGTTTAAAGCTGTGCGCTAGATCAAATGAGCTGACTTTATTTATTACCTTATTGACCCATCCAATGTTGAAATGTTGAATTCTTTAAAGAGAAAAAGCTTTTTCATCTTATCCCACTAGCATACTAGATGATTCAAAATAATGTCCTTTTTGTGGCCATTCTCAACAAGCACTATATTGATAAGTCTAAAAGAACTGAGATTTAACTGTATGGATCTTTGAGTATCTCCTTTAGGACAGTCAGCTTTGAGCATACGCTGGATTTCCTGGGAGCTTCCAAGATTTTTTTAGAGAGGTTTAAATAGTTGTTAAATTGGTGACTGTTCCAACAAATATCTGAATGTTGACTAGTTTTGTGTTTCCATAAAGGTAGTACGGAAAGATGCATAAACACTACAGGGAGAAGCTCCTCTTCCATGTACTAGGATTTTGTTTGTTTGTTCATTTGTTTATTTGTTTGTTTAGCTTATTAAAGATAGAAAACTATGAAATCTGGTAGAAAATTGGTCTGTATTCTTATCAGCCTGAAAAGGACAAGTGAACATGGGTTCAGAAACCACTTCCTGAAGGTACAATTTAAAAATTATAGCAGCAAATTTTGCTATAGAAAGAACAAGATATGTCTCACAGCCACAGTAACTCTCAGTAGCAAACATTTAAATGCCAGCAAATTAGGAACAGACATTTAAAGCAGGCATCAATGAACATATGAAGAGTTGGGGTTGTTCGTTTTTGGTTTTGTTTTTTGTTTGTTTGTTTGTTTGTTTGATTTGGTTTGGTTTTATTTGGTTTGTTGTTTTTTTTTTATTTTATTTTTCTTCCTGAAGAAGAGTAACACTAAATTTGCGACAAGTACCTTATGGGAAAACAAATCTGTTCTAGCAGCGTGTACCACTTCTGGAAACTGAATGAAAATTTTTGGAGCCAAGGGATTCAATGTATATTGGCTTTATTGGTTTTATTTCTTCTTTGCTGGCAAGCAAATGTAAATTCTACTGTCAGCAGCATAGTATAAGGAATGTTAAACACTAGAGCTGAATAGAAAAGTAAATTGCATCACTGCTATACTCACTGTTTTTATGATTACATAGGGGTTACATAATAATGAATTTATAAAGGTAAAAAGAGTCAGTGTTTTTACTTCCAATAAGAATATTTTAAAAGCAGTAACAGCACAATAAAAATCTTAGATATTCTTCTGTTTAATCTCAGTTTCACTTACAATTCAAAAGTTTGTGTGTACTCAAACAAACTTTATTTACCTATCAGTCTATCTTTCCCTCCTTTCCAACAGTTGTGGTGCAAGGACAGTTTGGAGGAGAGTCAGGAACACCTAAGACCTAAAAGGCAAACAGATGGCTTTTTTTTCAAGTGCCAGAAGACATAATGTGTCTTTCCACAGATACACAAGCAAGGAAAAAAAATAAGCTAACTGCAGCCTGTACCAGTTTCTGCCCAAATGCTAATGGTAATCAATATAATTTTACCAGAAAAGTAGTGTAGGAGTAAATGCAGCTATACTTGTGAACTTGTGCTTTTTAATTTTGTAAAGCACACTGTGTTACAAAAATGTAACATATCTATATGTATGCATTACAGGTTTCAGTCACCCTATGTTAAGAGATTTCAAAACTTCTCCATACTTTACATCTTACTCCATGGTACACCTGCCCCCAGAATGTATATCTACCTCCAAAATATACATCTAGCTATGACATTTTCCACAGATGCTGTGAGAATTAAAGCATTTGTGTTCTCACTCTGAGAAACTAAGTCACACAGAGATACATTTAAATGCAGTATATTATTCTTATTATCAAAGAATGAAGTATTGGAGGAATTTCTGTTGAAACAGTTGCTTCCATGACAACAGGAACATCATAAAGATTTTGAGCAGGACTGGTGGCACCACCTATTGTTAAGGTTAGCCCGTGGTTCATATTTTCAGTTGATTATAACTCTACTTAGGTTCAATAGTAACTACTCAAATTCTCCATGTTGAGTCTACAGCTAAGGATAGATGTATTTTCTTTTTTTCTCCTCCAATAAGTGTTCAGTCATACAGATCTTCTATTCCCAAGAAAGTGTCTAATGAATACAAAACAAACAAAATACTGTTAGTGAAAAATCTGCAGTGCTATATATTTTGGAACTGAGATTTTAGCAAAGCCTATCAAGAATATGTCATTGCTTACCCCATTAAAATCTTCAAATTTTCCCTAGGTGTAAGCCTCTGAAAAGCTTTCATATGATCATCACCACAAAACTGCTAACACTGAAAGCTGTGTGGAACTGACTGAATCTTTCCTTGGATAACTACTATTGTCTGGATCTTCTGACAGCCATACTAAATTTAGGAAATTCACTTTCTTAGGTTACACTAAAAAAAAAAAAAAAAAAAAAAAAAAAAAAAAAGCAGCCTTTTTCAATGCAGAGGAGACAGAACTAGACTTGAAATAAGCTGGAAAGAAGGACATAGGAAATGGAGCTAGGAACATGATGGACAAAGAATCTTGGGCTCACAGCTCACATTTTCGTGAGGAGCATGAGACTAAAAGATTGAAAGAGAAGAGGTCAGTGGGTGGGCAGAAAGCTAAAACATTGAACTGGTGATGGAAAACAGAAATTACAAGGAAAGATCTAAGTATAAGCAGAATAAAAAAAAATGGCAATGACTCGTGTGCAGAAAAGGTATTTGGGTGAACCCTGACTGATGCACAGAGACCCCACTAGAAAGAGTGAATGAAGCAAGTGAAATAAGATGAGCTGGAGGAGAGGACTGGTGCAGACAGAAAGGCAGCTTGGTTAATGACCAGATTAGAATGGGAGAAACTAGGACTGTTTACCCTGTAAACCATCATAGCAAGCCAAATAGACTTTTATTCATATTTTGGTGGTGAAACACACACTGTTAGACTGAAAAGTCTGTGGTTTCTGTAGTTGTGTGGTGAACATTGTTGTGAACATTAGAACATCACATTGTGTACAAGTGCACTACACGGTTTGGTATTTGTAGAGGATGATTGGGCAACAGGAGAAAATGCTACCTGTCCATGCTGCTGTCTTTCTAGTCCAAAAGAATGCTTATGGGGACAGGAAGACTGCTCTCTTTTGGGGACTATCTGATCAGGTTTAAAAACACAGGGTGAAACACAGGATGAGGCAGGCGGACAAGCAGAGAGAGGGAGTTTACAGGATGAGGAAGACTGAGGCCTTGTGAGAAGCAAAGGGCTATTGATAGGTAGAAACAAAAAACAAGCCTGGAAGGGGAGAGATTTCTTAAATGCCTGAAGGGAAACCATGGAGTTTGTTTACACAGGATGTGTATTTCATGAAAAAAATAAATCATGTTTTCAGTTATTTCATGAAAAAAATAAAAAAAAGGAAAAAAAATGAAAGTGGAAATAAGGGAGAATTGTTCCAAACCCTCTCAGTTAATTCTGCTGTGTTGAACAGATAAATATGGGCTTTATTGGGGAGGTTTGTTTGTTTTTCTATAAAAACAATTATGTTGTTTGAATTTCCGTATTTGTATATTCTATATAATTTAGTTTTCAAGACAGATAGCCTTTGACGGTTTTGGTGTGCTGATTTTAAAGAAATGAAAATGGAGATCAACTCCCCTCAAGGTGCTCCTCTCCTTGGGTTTCTGTCACAATCTAGCCGTACTAAAACTGTGATATGAGGTTGTGGTGGTTTTACTCAGGTGGGCAACTGAGTTCCACCACAGCTGCTCTCTCAGTCCCCCTCCTCAAAGAGGAAGGGGGAGAAAATGCAACACACGGGGCTAAAGGTTTGAAATAAGGATGATTTAATTAAAGGGAAAAGCAAGAGGTGAAAAGAAAAAAAAAAAAAAAAAAAAAAGGCCACGCAGAAGCAGAGAGAGAGAAAAGCAGTTACTCTCCACTTCCCATCAATGAGCGATGGTCGGCCACATCCTGGGAGTCAGGGCGTATAGCGGATGTTCAGGAGGACAGATGCTTCCACAATGAGAGCCACCCCCTCTCCTTCCCCTTTTCCACCTTTTATTGCTGAGTGTGACATCAATGCCATCATGAATATGACATCAAAGACATGGAATATGCCTTTGGTTAGTTTAGGTCAGCTGCCCTGGTGATGTCCCCTCCCCATCACTTGCCCACCCTCAGCCTGTTGGCTCCTGGGGGCTTGGAGGGAGTCCTGATACAGTGCCAGTATTGTGCAGCAGTAAACACAACACTGGTGTGATACCAATGCTGCTCTAGCTACAAGGACAGAGCACAGCACTGTATGGGCTGCTGTAGGAAAAGTTAACTCCATCCCAGCCAGACCCAGCACAGGTAAATTAGTTTTTCATGCAGCTGGTTGAGTTCCTCCTTTTCTGGATGTACAGATAATTCCATGAACAACTAAATGCCAAACTGCAGGATGCCTGCAGCTGCAGTTGAAGATGCAGGGAACAGTACTACAAACTGGAGGGCTAAGTACTCTAAAAATAAGTTTCTAGGTACTCAAAGCAGTCTCAGATTTATCACATGATGCATCTCAGTGTTCCAGTCATAAAATGAGGATAATTCTCTCTCTTCACCTTTCCAAATAAATTCAATAATATGTTGTAAGGTAGTCAAATGACATAAAAATATGGCTGCTGCAAACGAAGTTAAAATTAACAAGCTTGTTAACAAACCTGTTCACAGCAGAATTTTGCTAGTGTGAACTGAATAAGACATGGGCCGTATATTGAACAATCCTCTGCAATGAACAAGACAGGAATCCTTTGGAAAACATAGCCAGCATTCATGTAATTGAAAACAGTATTGAGTGACGCAACATCAATAAGGATGTGGAAACTGGGAAAACAAAAGACAAGTTACAGTTGAATACTTATTTAAAAGTAGATTATATTTAAGATTTATATTATTTATAGATTTATATTTATTATATTTTAGATTTATTGTTACTATAAACAAAGCTAGGTAAAAATAATGTACTACACATTTAAATATATTCCTTTTTAAAAGAGTGTCCTTCCAGAAAAAGTCATATTGGCAACACAGCTATTGATGTAATTAACACTTGTATATTAAAGATATTTTCAAGATATTTACAAATGTCAAAACTAATACTTTTATTCATTTAATGGCTTTTTTAAGCAAAATTTTTCTTTGACACTTTTAACTCTGGATCTAATTTTTAGACATTATTAGAGTTACTTTTGCTGCAGTTAGGGCCAGTTACTCAATAGTATTACCCTCCTTTAAAATCTAGTCCCAACCAACTACCTTTGAAGATCTAGGCTTCAGTGTTCCAAAAATAAACCATTTGCTAGAAAAATTCAGTGCAGTTAAGCTTGTGAACAGACCTTTCACAAAAGCAAAGATTTATTCACCTGTGCTTAGGTAGGGCTAAGTGCTAGACATGAAATAATTGATTTATGAATTTTACAGACATCATAATACTGGGATTGCTATATGCCAGCTTGCAAATATTGTATTATCAACAGCCTTTGCATCCTCAGTTTTTTCAATGTTGATAGCTTTATACATCTCTACTAATTACTTTTCAAACACAGTTCACAGTAATTTATTAACATTATTTAAGAATGTGTAGGAATGAACTACAGTAATGATTTTTGAAAAATATTAGAATATTATAAAGAAAAATATTTTAGTATAAATGGATTTTTTTAATTATTTATTTTGAACTAGGGATGACTAATTTAAAAGAGAAAAATAGTGACAGATTGATTTCTTTTAGGAAAGAAGGCATGTGTCCACACTTATTTTATTTTTTTTTTAATGAAACTATATACTTTTTAAAGTCCAGACTATAAATGGTAGTTTAAACCAGAAAGAGACATGTAATCAAATGAAGACTATAACATAGAAATGATTAAGTGTTAGGGATGCATTTTCTGGAATTTTCTGAGGTATCTGAAAAGATCAGTGTGAATTAATTATGCTTGGAGTGACAAAATGAGCCCTTCTGAGAAAATGTCTGATTATGGCTGGTTGTAGGCATGAGAAATATGAAGGTTAAGATGATAAACTTGGGGAATAATATTAAATTCTGTTACAAGATCACATGGATAATTAGGTTATGACAGAGGAGTAATACGGAGAAACAGAGTATGGAGTAACAGAAAAACAAAAGGGAGGCAAGTCTAGAAATTAAAGTTTGTGAAATAATGCTTCACATGTCTGATTTGAAAAGAGTTTTCTTCAAGCTCCCTTCAAGCTTCTGATGGCAAATGCATGTGTATTTTTTCCCCTTTATCCACAGTTTGGCACTCTGAAAGATGAGGCCCTAGGGGGACACCAGTACTGGGGCCAGATCCCTTCAATAACTTTTCTGTGATCTGGACAAGGGGGCCGAGTGCACCCTCAATAAGTTTACAGATAATACCAAGTTAGGCACAAGTGTTGATCTACTCAAAGGTAGATCTGCAGAGGGATCTGGATAGGCTGGATTGATGGGCCGAGGCCAACTGTATGAAGGTTCATCAAGACTAAGTGCCAGGTCCTGCACTTTGGCCACAACAACTCCAAGCAGCACTCCAGGTAGAGTGGCTGGAAAGCTGCCCAGTGGAGAAGGATCTCGGGATTTTGGTCAATAGCAGACTGAATATGAGCCAGTAGTGTGCTCAGAAGACCAAGAGCATCCTGGCTTGTATCAGAAATAGTGTGACCAGCAAGACTAGGGAAATGATTGTCCTCCTTTACTCAGCTCTGGTGAGGCCACACCTTGAATACTGTGTTCGGTTTGGGGCCCTTCGCTACAAGGACATCAAGGTGCTGGAGCATGTCCAAAGAAGAGACTTGTCTTATGAGGAGCAGCTGAGGGAACTGGGGTTGTTTCACCTGAAGAAAAAGGAGGCTCAGGGGAGACATCACTCTCTACGACTACCTCAGAGCAGGTCGTAGCAAGGTGGTGATCAGGTTCTTCTCCCAAGAAACAATTGATAAGACAAGAAGAAATGGCTGCAAGTAGCACCAGGGGAGGTTTAGGTTGGGTATTAGGAAAAACTTCTTCACTGAAAGGATTGCGAGGCATTGGAACAGGCTGCCCAGGGAAGTAGCTGAGTCACCATCCCTGGAATTCTTCTGAAACCGTAATGTAGTGATGTAGTGCTTAGTGACATGGTTTAATGGCAGACTTGGCAGTGTTAGGTTAAAGGCTGGAACAGATGATCTTAGAGGCCTTTTCCAACCTAAATGATAGAGGTTCATCTTAATTCTAAAGCATAAGATACAGGTGTTTTAGAAGCAGGAGGCTTCTCTTGCACCACTGGTATTTTTCAATAAGACAAATCAGCAGAAAAGTTGTCAGAAATAAATTTGACTATACATGATTAGCAGAAACTGCTGAATTTGAAGATATTGGAAAACCAGAACCTGCTACTGAGGCATCTTTCCTCTGAAGTAAAAGTATTCATACCCCTAGTATCGTGAATAGCCTAGAAAGCCAAAGTTTTGAGTCTTCTGAAATTTTACATTGAAAGTACAAAATTTATTAGAAATTTTTGAGGTATATTTCATGCTTTGCAGTATGTGATAGTGTGCAAGGTCCCTGACATTTAATTGTAATTGTTTACTCTCACCTCCTGTCACCTTCTGTGATTGGGAACAGAGCTGAAGGATGCTGAATGTCTCAGGTGGGGGAAAAAAAAAAAAAAAAGCTTTTTTTTTTTCATTTTCTTCTTTATTTGATACATATAGGTGCAAGACAATAGTTGACTGTACTTTAAATATATGTATTTTAGAGTTAAGAAAACAAAAACAAGTATTGACTTCACTTACCTCAATAAAATCATAGAATATCCCACGTTGGAAGAGACCCACAAGGGTCATTGACTCCAACTCATGGAAAGATTCATTATCTTGATTTGATTAATATTGATGGAATTGTCTTCATCCAGCCTGGATATATTTATTTTTACCTGAGGTTTAAATCAGGTAAGACTGTCCCAAATGTTAGTACTTTCCATCTGTGAACAGGTAGATACTTATAAATAAATATAGTATTTTTATTTACATTCATTATATTCACAGTATTTGTATAAAATGGATTTTTATATGGGCAACAAAAGACACCAACATTAAAACAACACACTTCCTCACCAGTCTTCTAGGCTCAACTTCACTCCTTCACTCACAACTCCCCTATCTCAGAAGCACAGGGGCAATAGCTGGTGGCAGTTTCTCCCTGCCAATCTATCCTCCTCACACTCTTCCTCTGCTTCAGTGTGGGTCCTCCATCAGCTGCAGCCCTTCTGGAACATACATCTGTTCCAGAGTGAGGTCCTTCACAGGCTGCAGGCAAATAGCTGTTCTGCCATGGAACTCCTCCCTCTCTCTCCTCCAACACTGTTGTTCCCTCTGCTGTTTCTCAAACCTCTTGCTCCCTCCTCTTCTCTCTGTTTAGCATTTCGTTCCCCTCTTAAACATCTTTTTCCCAAAGCATGGGTGGCATGCCCAGCTGTGCTGTGAGGTGTCTGTTAGAGTTGGCTAGAACCAGCTGGAACCAGCTGTGTCTGGCATGGGGCAGCCCTGGCATCTCATCACAGAAGCCATCCTTGCAGCCCCCACTGACAGCAGCTGAGCACACATAAGCGTAATGTGGAGGAAGCTCAGTGCAAAACTTTAAGAACTGTTTAATGAAGAACACAGAAAAGCAGGAGGGAGAAAAGAGAACAAGAACCCAGGCCTCTCATTCTATTTTCATGACTAGGTGGCAAAATCACACTCATATTTACTATTAAAAGTTGAAGGATTAGCCTCAAGTTCCAGCTACCTTAAAATTGCATTCATTGCTGAGGCAGCCTGTTTCCATTTTAGATCTACAGTCAACATGCTTTTAGGAAGATATCTTCTATCTTAATCAGTGTGCTGAGTCAGAGCCGTCATAATTTTCTGCTGCCTTTTTTTTTTTTCTGTAAAACACAATTGTGAACCATCCTGTCTTTGTTGGGGAGATATTACCTACAAACCTTATAATTATGTAAAGCATAGGATATAATTCAGTTCACAAGCTTACGCTTAAAATGTAGATATTTAAAACATCCCAAAATTATAAAAGCTTAAGCAAATTCCCATATGTTTTCAAAACAACCAAAGTGAGCATTTTGGTATTTCAGTCATATCGGGCACTGCTAATACTTGATCTGAACTCTATAATTATGAGGAATTTGTTTTTGTGCTGCAGTCCTGATGCTATATTGTGCAGCATTATTTTCAGAACTGGAAATATATTATTTCATTATTCTACTTCATAATTCTAAGGAAGATAAAATTTGCGTTCTGTACTGTTCAGGTAACTTTACATACCTATCTGGTCAAACAGAGAAGCTTTTCATAATTGGCTCAAATAACAATGAAATGTTGCTTTTAGATGTGATGGAGGGAGTGAAATGATGTCAGCAACAGCTATTTATTTCTAAATACAATAGTCTGTGACAGCGAACATATTTTAAAGCAAAGTGGGACATAAAAAAATATATACATGACCTCTATGATTTCTTTTCCTATCAACTTCTTTTGACAACTTATTTTAAGCATCAATAAAAGGAAAATAGTTCTTTTTTATTATTATTAAGATGCAAGGTTACAGATTATATTTATACCTCTATTTCATTTTACCATTTTATTTTTGAGGCATCTTTAGAAGTTTTTATTTCATTCAAAGTATTATATAGTTTGGATGAATTATATTCTTTTTGCAATGATTCCTTACTTTAATTTCTGTTTGATTTCCCCTAGGCAGATTTTTGTTTTCAAATTCATGTATCTGAATGTTAAGCAATATTCTAATGCAGTTTTCATTTGTCACTCTTTTCATACCTTGCTCATAGTTACATTATTCTTTCTCAACCTGTTGCAATACATGTAATCTTGAAAGCTTCTTTGATCCCAGAAAGAAGCTTGTTGAAGCTTATCAGCATGGATTTGGAAGATATGTGTAACCAAACTCTACACGTGATTCAAATCTGTATCTGTGTGCTTACTTAACCACCTGACTCCACAGCCCTCAGTAAAAAGTTTAATATTTAGCACTGTGACAGAATATGCATCATCATAGCCTTATTTGGATAAAATATATATTTTAGAATAATTTAAATCATTTTACTTTCTGATTAGAGCATAACATGTTTTTTTTACTTGTATTTCCTGTGATCACCTGTCTTTTGTCAATGAATGGTCATAATCATTAACAAGTTGTAGAGGCATAGACCTTTAAAAAAGAGGGCATGCCATAATATTAAAATAATTTGACATTTCGTAGCATCTAAAATAGTTGTTGATTATGAATCATAATCAGTGATTTTAAAGATGGTATCAAACTTAACTGAGAAATATGTGAAATGTTTTCTAGTTAAGAATTAGAAAATTTAGGAAGTATTTTCATTTTTAGTCTTTTTGCTTTGTTCTGCAATCTCCAGAATAAACACAAGAGGTACAACATGCTCTTTGTATCTTCTGGTTAGAATAATTTTTTTCTGTGCTTCTGGCATTCAGATTGCTGTCAAAATTTCATGTGACATTATTTCTAATAATTTTAAAATACAACTAGCAGTGTCAAAAATATTGTTACTGTACTGCTAACTTAGCAAAGAGAAAAAACTTAAATAGAGATATGCTAATAATTAATTTGTCTTAGCTACTTGCTATCAGAAAGTTTTCTACACAAAGAAAGTAAGCATAAATTGTGTATAATTATTTTATAATATGTACACAATATCTATATGAAGTCCAAGATCAGTTTGTAAACCCCTGGATGTACAGAAAAGACTTTTAATGAACACTTTGCAATCCTAAGTAATGCAATTAACTGATTACTGGGAGCAATTACTTAGAGATGTAAATATGTACTACTTTGTGAGTTTATAAACTTGCCTTTATAAATATTAAATCACATAAGTTCTATCTTCAAGCTAACTTAAATGCATTAAAAAAAAATCAGAACTGATCTGGAAACTATGTGTTGCTTCATTGTTGTTAGATATTTTAGACTGTAGTATAAAATATGTTTTCTATAGGGCAAGCAGCAGTAGATCTCTGAATATGCTATGTTCATGACTTGCATTTTGTACCTTTTAGTTTTATTTCAATATTTTGCTCCAATAATTTTCACTGAAATGTTTTTTGGCAACGAGTACAACTGACTTTAAAAATGCAATATATGCAAAAAAGCATAAAAGCTAGGAGATGCTAAATTTCCTTTTTACATATTTTCATGGTATGGTTTGATTATTAGTGTGAATAGATAGGATAGGGTAGGATAGGATAGGATAGGATAGGATAGGATAGGATAGGATAGGATAGGATAGGATAGGATAGGATAGGATAGGATAAATTCTTAGAATTAAAGATAATAACCTTAAAAAGAATTGACAGACAATGGGAGAGCTAGATAGAAATTATCTTCTGTATCACAAGAGTAATATGGTGTACAGATAGAGAGATTTCAGAGAAGTAAGTTAAAGAAAAGCAGAACTAGATGTCTTCCAATAAAGACAAAAAAATCAAAAACAACAAAAAAGGCAATTTCTACTAATAAATAAGGAATCAACTAATGGATAAGACTATACTCATGCTTGGGTTCAAAACTGAATTGAGAGATAGCTACACTACTAAGTCTACACTCTAGACTTAGAGTCTGATCCTTTTTGTTAGGAATGTTTTAACAATTCGTGTCAATAAGGAACAGTCCTGTCTGCCTCTGGGTCCTGGAGTATGTGGTTAAATTTTGTCAGCATCTGGAACAAAGAATTTACATGGGATCCCTTACTATTTACTAAACCACATGAGGTCTGCTGGTAAAACAGCAACAATAATTGACAAATGCAGTAAAGAAACATGCTGTGCAAACACACATTAATGACACCTTGACTTACCAAAGTGCATTCAGAATACTTTGTTCCATGGCCTGTCAGGACTTTGTCTGTGATCAAGACAACTAATTTCTTTAAATTTCCACTTTACAGACATAAAATTTTTAGTCAAAATATTTCTAGGCTTTTAATATTTCATGCATTCATCAATACATGGGAGATGTGCAGAAGCAGAGCTTATAGAAACAGTTTCTTTGAGTAACATGTAAAAACTTTTAAAATATTTTTAATATCTATTGTTCTTAGAAAATATTGAAGGCAACTTTTAAAAGGGGTATAACAGTACTGATTGAACTATGTAAACAATTTTTTTTTTCATAGGGAGGCAATACTTGTTAAAGAGTGTAAATATAAAATTATTTTGTAATGGTAATTTATATTAAAAAAACATTCATTGTGATAATTTAAATTAATATTGAGTAGTGTTCTCAAATCAAGTGATCTCAAAGAGCGCTAACTATGTGTTCTGTATAAGGCATGTGCTTAATTTCTTTTCTGAAACAGTTGTAATAAACCATTGTCTTTGACAGCAAAAAATAATTTCAAAATGTGTGCTATCAAATAAGAATTACCTGCACTGAAAATTTTGATTTTAAAAATCTTTAAGTGTTTAAAAATATTTTAGATTTACCTTCATTAGAAACATCATATCTGAGTAAAAACACATTGATTTTTAAATGTTCTTTTTAAATAAGAATTCATAGTTAAAACCATTTATGATAGATCTAGAAGCTAACGTGTATTCATAAGAGGAAATAAAAGGTTTTATTTTGTTTTGTAATAAAATGAAATGTTCAAATGGAAGGAAGGAAGGAAGGAAGGAAGGAAGGAAGGAAGGAAGGAAGGAAGGAAGGAAGGAAGGAAGGAAGGAAGGAAGGAAGGAAGGAAGGAGGGAAGGAGGGAAGGAAGGAAGGAGGGAAGGAAGGAAGGAAGGAAGGAAGGAAGGAAGGAAGGAAGGAAGGAAGGAAGGAAGGAAGGAAGGAAGGAAGGAAGGAAGGAAGGAAGGAAGGAAGGAAGGAAGGAAGGAAGGAAGGAAGGAAGGAAGAGAAAGGTTAAAAAAAATAAAAATAAATTGACCAAGTCAAAATATGTGATCCACAGATATCTTTGGAGTGGTAAAAAAGCGTGAGTATTCTTGCTGTTGAAACTATATTGACCTCAAGTTTTCTGCTGACATAAGTTATACTTTATTGTTTTGCCTGCTAGAGCCAAACACTTGTTTCTATGTATAGTCTTGGAGCCAAAAAAAATGCACAGCTCATGTAATACACTAAGTGCTATCTCCAGTCAGGAAGTCCCTCCTGTGATATTTAAGTGCCAAAAAAAGATGATCTGCAAAGTGAAGACAAGTACATAGAATTCCTGAGTATCTAAAACTGCCAACAAGACAAATTGTTTTTGTAGTAAGTGCCTAAGAAACCCATTAGTACCACTTCCACTTGGAAATCAGAATGAATGCAACATAGGAGCACAGTCTGTATATAAAGCAAGCCTATGGCAGACAATGACATTGTTGGCACCTGCAGCATAAACAAGGAAATTGAGAAAAGTTGTCCTGGTTTTGAAGATAGCTAATTCAGTGTTATTAAAGTGAACAGCAACTGTGTCTGGATTCAGTTTACAATTACATACACACAGAGACATCAAATCCACTGCACATCAGTAGCCTAGTATTCGAGACAGTATATTCTGAGCTTCTACTCTTTAACTTATGCAGCATATTTTCAAATGAATAAATGTCAGCATACAACAAATGCATTCAGATTCAGTGGATAAATACCTTTGCCTCATGTCCCTGGTAATCAGGTCAGTCAAGATATGTATAACACTGAAGATTGAGAAAACCTCCTATTCCTATTTGGTTTGTATTTCACCTAACTTTCATAGTGATTTTATCTGTTTATCATTTACAAAATTCCTGATATTTAACAGTTAATTAGAAGTGAAAATTGATTACGTTATTTTTTAGATAACTTCACATTATCTTCAATTTTAACTGGCTGAGAAAAGCCCACATTCATGTTGTTCTCTATTTGTTTATGTATCTTCTTGTAAAGGTTCTTGATCACTTGGATAGATAATTTTTATATAAATTAAATTATCATTGCTGCTGTTTCAGCTGGTTTTGCTGACAGCCAGGAAGGATGTGATGTGTGTGTTTACGTTGAAAAATAATCTTAACAACTAGGAGAGTAATAAAATTCAAATTTTACCCTACAGACTTTTTCTCATTAATAACAATAATAACAATAATAACAATAATAACAATAATAATAATAATTCTGTTAAAGATCAGGCCTTTTTAGAGAGTTTAATTTTTTTCTCATTAAAAGTTTATCACCCCAAAAGTTTCTAAGGAACCGAAAATCACATTATAGCCTTACTCTTTAAAGTTTTTGACTTTCATCTTAACATTCCTGGCATGCAAAAAATCTAAAAGAATCTAGAAAGACCGAGGTCCCTTAAATGAGCAAATAATATGTATTTAATTTTATTTCTTTA